>NW_020955541.1:81341-150783 GCF_003031625.1 Empidonax traillii | reverse complement strand
TTAGAAGCTAGACAGGGTGAACTTGGCTTCACTCTGACTCTATCCAGAGTTGCTTGATGTCATTATCTCCATTTTGCAAATTGAGTGCTGAATCTCAGGGAAGGAGATAAAAAGTATTTTAGTTTAACTAAGCTAAGCTACTGTAAACTGCTGAAATTCACACTCCAGCTACTCTCACTTGTGAGCATTGAAGAGTTAGCTTAAAAAGATGCTTGCTGTTTATTTAGGTACTTGAGAGAAACCGATTTTGTAGTTAAGAGAACTGCTTGCCTAGACATTTGATTGACCTGAGATTATCAGAAGCCAGAACTGAAGTGACTGTTTAATTCTGCTTTTCTAATTTTTGCTCTGTTCTTTACAAATTGGAGTGCTTTCTACAGTACTTATGTTGTTGTTTGATTTCCGTGGGTTTACAAAGTCTGGCAGATCTTACCCCAAGCATCTAAAGTTGGGTATCTGAATATACAAACATAGCTAATAACCACTGGAAAAAATGTTTAAGTAACTTGCTGAATATTGGATAATTTCCCTGTAGCAATGGGTCGTGTGTTAGTATCTGAAAACCAGTATTTAGATGGTTTCACAAAGATTTTTTTTTCATTATCTTCCCATGGAACAACAGGAATAATATAGTTCGTAGTTGTCTTTACTGTAAAATTTTAAGTTCCCTAGACACTGATTTAGCATTCATTGAGAGAAGTGGTATTTCCAGAAAATATGACATATGATCACATAGAAATTTGTACATGCAAGTGGACTAAACAAAGGCTCCTTGTACAATTCAACAATTTTTTTAATGTTTTCTACCTTTCTAGTGCTTGTGTTTGTCTCAGTGCATACACTGTTTTGCATTTTGCACATTTTGGCTTTTCTGACTTCCATTGTCAGTATATGATGGTCACTCGTAAAACTAATTCTACAGTTTTCATTTTTGTTACTCCTTAAACAGTCATGGTATGCTGTAAATTTCTGACTTACCTATAGGAAAACATCAGAGAGGAGAACTTGTTCTGGTGGTTGTTACAGATTTTGCGCAAGCACCACTTGCCCCTTGCTGTTTTCTTTTCCGTCATTCCAAACCCCTGATGAAATCCCTTCTGCACTGATTCTCTCTTAGCTCTACATCTGTCAATCTTTTACCACGTCTCTAAGGTCAGTTCTTCAGTCTACACTCCAGAAAAATGGCTGCTGCTGTCTTTTTCCTCCATGACCCTGTGTTGCCAACTTCATCACGAGAGAGGCTGAGGATGTATGGGCTGGATGAACAGACAGATGTGTTGAGTTACGGCTGAACATCTGGGCCTGGAGGGTGGTGATCCATGGTGCGAGGTCCAGCTGGAGGCCCGTAAGCAGCGGTGCATCCCAGGGGTGAATACTGGCACTGCTGTTCAGCACCTTCATCAACAATCTGGGTGATGGGACAGAGGGTTCCCCTCAGCGAGTTTGCAGGTGATACAAAACTAGGAGGAGTGGGTGATACACTGAAGGGCTGTGGTGCCAGAGGGGTACAGAGGGGACCTCAAAAGACTGGAGACTGGGCTTCCCTTTGGAGGTTCCTGTCAGCCCCTAAGTTCAATCTCTGGTGGGGAACAGCCGCAGGTACGATGGTTGGTAAACAGTTTTGCAGAAAAGGACCTGGGGATCCTGGTAGACATAGTTGAATATCAACTGGCACTGTGCCCTTGCTGCAAAGAAAGGACTGAGCATCCTGGACTGCACTGGAAGAATCATCAGCACATTGAGGGAGGTTCCCCTCTACTCAGCATTGGTAAGGCCACACCTGGAGTATTCTATCTTGGTCTGGGCTCTCCAGTACAAGAGGATATGGTCATACCAGGGAGAGTCCTGTGAAGAGCCACAAAAGGTGATTAAGTGACTGGAGCATTCCTCCTATGAGAAGAAGCTTAAAGAGCCGGGAGTGTTCAGCTGGGAGAACAGAAGGGTCAGGTTGAAATCTCATCCAAGTGTATCAATACCTGAAGAGAGGATGTAAACAAGATGGAGCCGGGCTCTTCAGTGGTGCCTAGTGGCAGAACCAGAGGCAGTGGGCACAAACTGAAACACAGGAGGTTCTTTCTGAGCATCAGGAAACACTTTCTTAGCGTGAGGGTGACAGAGCACCAGCACGGGTTGCCCCGAGAGGCTGTGGAATTTACATCCTCAGAGATACTCAAAGGCTGCCTGGATATGGTCCTGGGCAGCTGGCTCTAGGGATCCCTGCTTGAGCAGGAGGTCAGACCGGATGACCTCCAAGCATCCCTTTCAACCTCAACCATACTGTGATTCTGTGAATTTCCTCTCAGTTCCTGTACTTGGTCTAACAAACCTGTCTGGTGTGAGGGCATTGCAAAGGAAATCCTGAGCAGCACTGCAATGGGAACAGCTCTTCCAAGAATGAAGGTACAGGGGTCAAAGCCACCCACAGCTAACACTCATCACAAGTTCACAGCTTTGCTAAACTTGTTACATTGCAAGACTATGGGCAAAAGGCATATCTCTGGCATAAAACACAACTTGCTTGCCAAATTTAAATCTATGCCACAAGTCTGCAGGCAACTCCCTTGCAAAGCTTAATCAGTGTTACTGTTTTTTAACAATGTGAGTAGAACGCTTTCAGCTGCCATTCAATTTGCAGCCAATATTTTATTTGGAAAATTTTAAACTGAGCAGCTGAAGCTCAGTGAAGGTATTATAAGCAACTGAAAGAAAAAAGCTGCAGTTTTTGATACCTGCTATTTTTCTAGAATAATTTTAGTATTCTTGCAATTCCAAGATCAGTTTGTGAACAGATAGGTGATTCACATTATTAGCAGATTTAGTAACTGAGTCAGAACTGGACAGTTTGGCACTCTCTGGGCCAAATAAGCATGCCAGGAGAGAACATCATGCTACAGTTGTTGTTTAACCTCTCAGTAAGGATTGCTTTATCCTGTACTAAAAGTCCTACCACAAGGGGTTGAAGAGCTGGCAGTAGAATCTAAGTATGGTTGTAAAACCCAGATCAAGGGCTGCTTACCAGCAGGAAAGCACTCAGGGTGAAGTTCAAGGTAATCTAGCTAGTATACATATGAGAAGGCTATGGGGAGGTCTGTGTGTTCTTTTGGTAGTGTTCAAGTGCATCAGCAACAGAGTGTACATCTTTGAGAGTGGGTTTGTTCTCCAGGCAATGTAAATTAAACTCTGTTTAACCCCGCAGTGACACGTGAAGGCTAGACAGAAGGGAGGTGTCTGCAAGAGCTTTGAATAATTTCATTCCTACCTTAGAAATCTTCCTTTTCAGCCTAGCAGCATGTTTCTTGTATATTTTTTTCTTGCTTCTTAGATCAATGTGAAGAGTTGGAGAGCTACAGCTGGACCCCCATATTTTGTGAATTAGATTATTGCCAGACCTCCTCTGGTCCCTGCCCAGTGGTGTGTTAGAATTTCAAGGGGATCGTTTATTCCTCTTAAACTTTTCTTTCTCAAGACTGGCTCAAAAACTAAAGCTGAAAATGCCTAAAATGAAACGTCTGAAATGAGATGGAAGGAAAGTCTTCACAGCATGTAGGACACAATTGTTTAGGAACACACTAGATGCGCAGTGGCCTTTACAGAAAGATTTACAAATCAATAAACCTCACAGAATTCCCTAAAAAATTCTCCACTTTGCTAAAAAGTATGAGAAGCTCTCAGTGCCATGATGAACCAAATCCATACTGAAGTTCATGTAACTGCAGGTAGCCTCTGCTCCATGAAGGAAGGACAGCCCTACGCCTGACATCCAATAGCCTGACTGCAGGCTATTTTTGTTTTTCAGATGAGCCTGTGGTTATTTTACTGGCAACTGCTGTTCACCACCAAAAAGGAAATCCATATAGGTGATCACAGAGTACATCAAGGGGGAGTGGGAGCGAGAAGCAAAAATTAAAAAACCCCACAACCCTATGGTAATTACAACTGTGTGTTATCTGTGTGGCTTTTTTTCTGGGTTCTCATTCTTACACTAGAGCTCTTCCCTCTCCAGATGAAATATTTAAACCAGTGGGGCCCATTCTACTCTTAAATATGCATGAGAGTGGGCCCATGATATCTTTGTCAGAGAGAGGCTTCAGCAGAAACAGAAGAAAAGTCTTTCCCCAGAGAAGTGGGGTGTGTTGTACCAGGAATGGAATCCATCTGTCTTCAGATACTGGGATGACTCCAGGAATCTCTTCCAGCTACCCTGAGGTACTGTAATCTCATTTTCCTGTCCTCACCATTTGTATTTACAGAATGAATACACTCACAAAAGTAAAGCAAAAAGCAATGGACACTGGCAAAAGTCAAAAGGATTACGAGTTCACAAGTCAGGGATTCCCCTTAACTCCTTTAATGCTATTTTTTATGCAAGCTTAGTTCTCTGGAGCTAACTACAATTCAAAATAATCCATTTTCTTAATTGAATTATCCTTAAGTAAAGGAAATTGAAAAACAGGGCCACTCCAAGAAATTTAGTCCCAGTCAAAAAAACAGAGCTTCAGAAACAGTCAAACATTGGTAGGGCTTAAAATGCGAAACCATGAACCTTCCTTAACTAACATGTTGTCAAAGAAGAAACTACCTGTGAATTAAATGAAACAGGAAGACTTTAAAAACAAGCTTTTACCTTAAAACATAATGTCTAAATTTTTTTTGCAACTTGTATGAAGCTCTTGAAATACAGAAGGCCTGTGGAAACATTGGAATTTTAAAAAAAATAGGTGTAGTCCACTTAAACGGTTATGTAAACTGTACTGGAAAGACGGGAAAAAAAGGATCATTTCACTACTGTCAAAATCAGAGAATTGTGTATGTGCACATAACACTAAGTGAAAGGGAGCAAATAAATAGTAAGACTTACATACCAATTTTCCAGTAAATAATTTACATGATAAGGAAATGAATGGTGCTTATCTAGAGTAAGCCTGCTCAGAAAGAAACCAAAGGTTGATCCTGAAAGGAACGTCATCTACCACTGCTAAAATCCCGGCAAATTTTCTTGTTCTTTTTCTGTCTCTGAACATAAGCTGCTAAACCTTGAGCCAGTTAGAAATGTTCTTGTGCAAACATACGAGCAAGCTATTCTTTATCCAGACAAATAGCAGATAAATTGTGCTGGCAGCTACAATAGCCACATTTGCAAACTCTGCATGGGTAATTCCAAACCAGTTCTAACACCAGTGAATTTAGGTTTAGGTTTTTTTCCAGAAATTATTTGCAAAAATATAAAATCATTTTAGGAAGTATCAAAGTGCTAAACTAAAATACTCTACAGTTAGGAAACGCCAGGAGTCGATGCTGGCAAACCACGCAGTATTTTAACATGACCTCATTACACAGATAGAGTATAATTACATCACCTTCATATACACTTAGAGTATGTCAACAAAGCATGTAAAGTAAATGAACTTCTGGCCTCATTAAGTCATTGGCTGTGACTTTAGTGCCCATGGACATTCTTACAGGCAAAACTTTACCCATTACACAGGATGTGTAAAACTGCTGTAGCTAATACCAACATGATTCAAACACAACAAGCTTTCCGTGTGGACAGATGCATTCAGCACAGGCTTGCAGTCAATGCCAAACCTGATTTTTGCATTTAATTTTTCATAATAAAGTGTAGGGAGAGAAACTTAACACTCGTGATACTAAGCACTTGAGAACAACCATCTCAGGAGTTAAATATCTAGTCATGCAAGTCTGAAAACCCTTATCTTATTTTTATTTATATTGAATGGTCTGAATTTTGATCCACTGAATTATACATAACAATTAATGTTAATTGAAATGTAAATATCCAGGACATCGTATGATATTCTTTGAAATTAAAACATGCATGATATCTTCTCAGGGTTTTCTGAGAAGTCAGATGGGGTTCTTTAGCTGCTCATCCTTGCAAGACCAGCTCTGACAAAATACAGTGGCTCATACAATTAAAACATATTTTTAAAAAATATATGGCAACTTTAATGATAGAGTCTGTTTGCTATAATCCCTAACAACCTGTATTCATATTAAAATATTCAATTCTAATAAATGGCTGAACAAAGACACCTTGAATAACTGGAATACTGTCAGTTCTTTACAGCAGCCTTGTTTTCTCTTTCTGCTTTCCCCCCCACTCTTTCCTTAGTTTGAAGGTCTTGCACTCAGATTTCACTTATGAGTTTTCCTGTATTTTCCCATAAGATTTACAGAACAGATGCTGTTGTGCCCTGGGTTATTTTTAAATTTCCCAGGGAAAAAAAAAAAAAAGGAGAGAGTAGAGACGGGCTGCTTCTGATGAGGGAGATCGTGTCAGATGGCGAGACAGAGCTCAGCACTGCTTGGCTTCCACGGTACTGGGGAACTGATTGGCTTGTTTACACTGGAAGTATTTTGTTGACCGTTTCCTGACATTATATCCTGTTTTGCTAACAGAGGGGGTTCTATCCAGTCAGCAAATTTATATTTTCATTTACTTGCCCATTCACTTTTTTTCCCACAGATAACAATTATCCTTATCTCTCTTTTGCAAATAAAAGTAAGGCTAAGTGTACTAGGTACTGCCCTGAAAGGTTATGCCAGAGACAAGCTCCCATTTTATAGAACTTATACAATATTTTGATTTGTCCAAATTTTTAAACATTCCTAAATTACGTCAAGTGAAGATACAACTGTCAAATTCACCTTGCTGCTTTGCAGGCACGTGGAATGTTTTAAAAAACAAAACAAGCTCATTGCACATTTCAGGAGTTGTAGGAATGTTAATCTGGACACAGGATTTAACTCCACCCATGCTCTGCCCAGGATGTAGGATTACTCATGCACTTCACGTACTGCCATTTTCCTTCCATGTGTACATCCATAATGATCCTTGACAGAAACCCCTGAGTTTCTTTAGGTTCTCCCTGGGTTTTCTTTGTCCCCTAAAAGAGGCCAAGGTATTGTTATGAGTATCATATCTACAGGGGTAGATATGGCTGGAAGAAATTTGTTTAAATTATTTATTAGCTAGACACTGTATTCACAATTGTCCCTGGTGCTGTCCAAACACTCAAAAGGGATGCAGTGAAGCATACCCTGCCTAAAGAAAGCTAGGGCTGGAAAATTAGGGAAGACACGAAGTTCTGAAGTATGAACTGGCTTGTTTGCCTTTGTCAGCAAAATCATCAAGTCGAGAACCAAGAGGCTTTGCACATATTGTCAGGTCATTGTGCCACTCGTGAAGTATTGTATAGAGAGAAGCAAAGTGTTTACAGGAAAGCTGACAAACCAGCTAGCAACGCTAGGAATGAGCCGTGGTAAAGCCAAGGGATAGGGAGGCGACGCAGAGCTGCAGCACGGCTGGTCAGGGAGGGGCGGCTGTGGGTGCCCTCGGTGGTGACGCCAGGGCTGAGCATGATGCAATGCCGTCCAGTTGGGCCACTCGCACACCACCAGCCACCAGGATGAACAGCTGGGTGTAGGCAGATGGCAGGCAAATCCCGCAGAGCCACCACGGAGCCCGGTGGGAAGGCCGGCTGGCACCTGTGTCGCCTTGCAGGAGCTACAGCGGGGACAGGGCGGGGGCAAGCGATGCTGCCGTACCAGTGAGCAGCAGCTGTGACCGTCGCTGCTCCCACCCGTGCAACATCTGTCAGGGCAAGACCCTGGGGACAGGGCAGGGACTGCACAGGGCCAGGGGAGCTGAAACAGCCTCTGCCGCGGCTTGCGCAGCGGGAGAGCCACCACCTGCCCTGCACCTCTCGTTATGGGGCGATGGTCAATAAAGACAAAGACAATCCAGAACTGACCCTTTTTGTAACCGCGTCGGTAAAAGTAAAGGACGAAACCCAACTTCTCCCAGAATAACCACGGCCCAGCCACAAGCCAGGCGCGCCCCCCGAGCCAGTCCCCCCAGGCGCTGTGCTCCCACCAGAGAGGGGCGGCCGCGGCGGTGCCGGGGCGGGCGGGCGGACAGACAGGGGGCCGGGGCTCCCCGTCACACACCCCGGAGCTCTGGGAAGGCTGGGATGGCCTCTCCGGCTGCCCCCGCCCCGGCCGGCGCTGCCCCCGCCCCCGGCCGGCCCCTGTGGCGGTGACGTGCCGGGCCGGGCCGGGCTGGGCCGTGCCGGGCGGCGGGGGCGGCGCAGAGCAGCGCAGTAGCAGCGGTAGCCGCGGCGGGGCGGGCAGCGAGCGGGGCGGTGAGCGCGGCACCATCGCCAGGAGCGCCGGCAGCAGGTAAGGACGCGGCCCCTCGGCCCCCGCCGCCCTCCGCGCCCTCCTCCCGACCGGAGGAGGCGCCGGCCCTCCGGCCCGGCCGCGGCGCTGCCCCCCGGCTCCCCCCGCAGCCCTGCCCGCCGGGCAGGTGCGATCGGGACGGGGAAGGGCCGGGAAGGGCCCTCGGCGGGGTGGGCGCTCCCGCCAGCGCACCGCGGGACGGACCTGCTACTCCCGGAGCTTCCCGGCGAAGTGCAGTTAAAATCCCTCTGGACTGTTCTTTACTTCTTTAAATGCACTGATATGGGAATTTCTTTCCTCTGTGGGTTTGGTTTTCTTTTTGGTGTCATCCTCTGTGAAATCCCGTCTCTGCAGAGTTACAGCTGAGCTCCCTTCCTTGCTTCAGGAACACTTCTGTGCTGTGACAGCAAATAAATTTTTTACAGCCCTTACTGGCCGAACTCAGCATGACTGGTAGTGCAGTGGAAAAACATCTTCTTACGGAGTATTTCTCCATGAAGTACTTTTGCAGGCTGCGGTTTTGGAGAGCAGCATGTCTCAGCATACGACCAAAACCCGATACCCAGTTCCTGTAGCTCGCGTTCTTTATTGACTAGGAAAACTTAAAAAGGTTCGTCCCTTTAATGGTCTTGACTAGAACTTGCGGTGCGGCACATATATTGTTGATGCCTGCCTGATGCTTGGTCCTCAGGTTCCGAACTAGTAAATGCCACCAAGGCCTGTAAGACGGCGATAGCTAAACTAATAGATGACAGGTTCTGTAAAAGGATGATTGCTACCTATTGCTTCGTCTGAATGTGCTGACTGCCGGCCCTTTTTTGACACAGATGAAGAGAAGTAGTACGCTGAGACTTGCGTCCCCTCTTGCTCTCAGGGGGGAACAGACCTTTGAGGCGACCTAATTTCTTACAGTTCATTTGGCATCGCCGGGCTGCGGAGCGGCCTATGGATTGGGTTCACAGCCATCCGAGTACAAAGGTTGGCCACAGGACTGCCTTTCTTCTGTTGCAAGTGTGACAAATTAACAGGGTGGAGATGAACTCGTGAGTTAAATGTCATCTGCAGTTTTTAGTTTCATTTTTTAGTGAAAAAACCCTAGTAAAATGGAAGTAATTTAATGATTAAAATAATCATTATGAAAATTTAAATGTATAAGCCAGTGTCTTGCAGTATTTGTTTAAATATAATTAAACTGTGCTAACCTACAAGTTAACTATGAAGTATACAGTTTATAAAATAACTGCAAAAGAAAGCTCAGTATTGTTGAGGTAGGAGAGTAAATATTGAAATTGTCAGAGCACAAGTTACAAACCCGTGCAATGTTTTTAATAATGTAGAAATTAGGATTTAATTTGACTGCACTTTTAGTGTATGTGTTTTTAATGTGTCTAAGTTAATAAACTATTTAGTGATGGTAGAGTTATGCTTTTGACTATGAAACTATAGAGCCAGTGGTGTGAATATAAAGGCAGTAAACTTTCTTGTGGGGCTTAATAGCTTTCTGAATCCAAACCATGTCAGTATTAGCTTGCAGAAGTTGTAAGTAAATTGAACTAATTTCCCCACCCCCAAGTTTCTAGTCAGAGTGGGCATTCCTGTATAATCTGCACTAAGTACTGTGTCCTTCAGCCTCAGGCATTGCCATGTGCCTTTGTTTTGATAATGGGTCAGTATTTTGACTCATTAATAATAATGTTCTGGTAAGCAAGGTGAAGTAGCGCTTCCTTGTGCCTGTTCTGCCAGGGTGGAGAAGGCTTTGTGACCTAATCTAGCCTTCATATTTTTGTGGTACTTGATAACGCTGCTCTGAGGAAAGCTTTGAGGTTTTTGAAATTTTGACAGTCTCATGAGTGATGTGGCAAAGTTGAGTGGGGACTAACTTTTTATCAGTACACAATGTGGAAGCGTGAGATTAATCTGGCAGGTTCAACATGAACAAAAGGAGTGTGGTTTTGGTTTTGACCCAATATGTAGTTAGTTAAGCTTTGGAGATTCTTTCAGAAGCGTGTGGAAATCAAAAGTTTACAGGGACTTGAAAAGCAGCTGGACAAATTAATGGAAGAAAAATCTACTAAGGATTACTTGTGCTGAGTACCTCCAGTAGCTCAGGGTGTCACTGAGCTGAACACATAGCCCGGGAGAATAAACTGGGGAAGTACTGTCAATTATTTATCAAATTTTTATTTTAAGTTCAGGTATTGATCTAGTGCGGACAACAAACCTGCCTCTGACCCAGTAGGGCTGCTCTTAAGGAAACTGTTCATCTGAAGTGTTTGAGAACATCTGAACCAAAGGGACTGGATCTAGAGATAGCAAGTCCGGGTGATAATTCTCAGGGAATGATTATGAGTCACCATCAAACTGGAAGTCAGTATAAGTGGTGCTGGGGGCAGTTCTGGTACCTTTGTACTTGTTGTCAGTGATGTCTTTGATCAACAAAATTAGCACAAAATCTGAAGAAGACAAGTAGGTGTTTCAGGATGTATTTTTGATGATCTGCTTTGGAAGACAAGGTTTTTGATAAGTTCAAAGGCTGTATTTGAGTGCAAGATACTATTTTCAGGAAGAAGATCCCATAGTCAGATAGTCAACTCGGCAGCAGCGCCATGGAAGCAGGTCTGAAGGTTATCGGAGATCTCAGTAAGCATGGGGGTGCAGTACTGTTGAAGTTTGTAATTTAAATTTTTGAACTGATGAAGCTTAAGTTAATATAATAATGTGTTCAATTTTGGCCACAGCCCTTTAAGAAAGACAAATGCAAATGTCTCAATCCACCAAAAATGGTCATCAAGGCTTAGGAAGGGTTTGGAAACTGTCATCTACAGAGACTGCATGTACTTGGAAAATGTGTTCTACAAAGGCTAGACAAGCTCAGTTCCAGCAGAAAGAGACCAGGGGACAAGAAGAAGATATTACAATCTTAAAATTAGTGAGAAGCGGTCTGTGTCCTGTCAGTGACTGCATCGAAAAAGATTAAACTAGTTTGCACCAAAGACTTGATGAAGTTCTTAAAATCTGTTATGCCTTAGGGAGAACTGGAACAAGCTGAGGTTGTGCAGTCTCCTTTCTGCAAAGGTTTTTGAAAGTCAAATAGGACTTCTGTTAAGGATATATTAAAAACATTACTCAAAATTGTCTTACTTGTTCTCACACAGGGGCTTGAGCCTGATGATTTCTTCAGGTGCTGTCTGTATTCTGGCCTGAGCTTATATGGAAAAAAGTAATTTCAGTGCTCAAAAGACAGGCAGTTTCTGTGATAAAGTCCTAGAATCTTTCAATTATTGATGGTCATCTCATGTTACAGTTTAAGCATTTGGTTTTAAAATAATTAGCGTTGAGGCAAACTATTTCATTTGACAGCAAAATGTTGTGGTTTAGGAGTATAGCCTGTAATACCGTAGGAAATGTAGTTGTAGGACCATACTGTGGTTTAAACCAGGAAAATCAGAGGGATAAAACCTGAGGTATTCATCATCTGCTGTAATATATACTGTATGTGGCCTCATAATTTATGTCCTAGTGCTACAGTGTCTTTGGTTCTGAAATACTTTTAAAGAACTGTCACCCTGTTAAAAAAAAAAAAAAAAAATCAGACTTGCTAAGTAACATGTGTTTCTCATTTTGTATCCACTTTTTAAAGTATGCATGGGAAGATTAACATGGCAACATTTTAACATAACATACCATCTATTGAAGTTTTTGCTTAGCTGTTTCTTGGAATGACTGTATTATGTTTGTAGTAAATACTGGTGACTGAGACTTGTGTTTCTGAAGTATTGATAAATACTGTAATAATACAAAAAACACATAGGAAAAATGTAATTTTTGAACGCATATCTGTGGATGCAGTTTCCTCCCCAAAATAAACCCCAACAAAAACAAGTTTTGCAAAGCAGAATGTGAAGTACCAGCAGCCTTTGGGGTTTTTCCTAAGGCTCTGATGGCAAGAAAAAGACATAAATCTATGGGCACTTTAATCTCTGGTAGGATAATCTCTGTAAGTAATGACCATACAGAGTTAATAGTATGTGTTCTGCTGGAGAGAGCATGCTGAAACTGTCTTTCAGTAGGTGACCATCTTAGAATATCAATTCAGAAATACTGGTATAAATAAATAAATAAGTTCTCACTTTTTTATTTTTGTTGAACAGTGTGCAGAAATGGCGCAGAGGGCGGGGGGACTGGGGGGTACTGAGGTCCTGAGGTCCTGTTGCTGTGCTGCAGCTCAAAGGCAAGGCCTGTTGCCACTCGTGGACAGTTTAGCCTGGCCTGGCACAGGTGGTTTGGGAGCCCCAGCAGCACTTTGAAACTCCCTTTCCACTTTGAAAAGGGAGTTGCAGCCCGATGACATGTAACCTGCAGACAAGGTGCTGGCTGCAGCTCCTGCAGGCATGCTGCAGCTCTGGGAGCTCAATTGCAGGTACTGTCAGTAGCAGGGCATGGATGCTTGGTTAAGCGTTCATCAGGCATGAACGCTTGATTAAGTGTGGGTTGGTGCCTGGCTGCCGTGGCTGTGCTGCAGGTCACACCCAGCATTTCTGTGACTCCTGAAGCTTGACTTCTGTCAAGCCAGGGGTCTTTGCTTGTCAACCGAATGATTCTTCTCACTCTGCAAGTGGGTGGGTGAAGGGTGGTTTCTGCTTGCTCCAGGGAATGAGAGATGGATCAGATATCTGGAATTAAACCTCACTTTTCATATGTGCAGCTTGCAGTGTCACTGCTGCTGTGCTTGCCTGGTCTCTGCTTGCTAAAGTCAGAAAGGGACCAGTCCCAAACTGGGATCCGGCCCTGCCAGTGCTGAATGGAAGTGTCATGATCACTACTAGAACTGGGATGGCCACGTTTATGTGTGCATCTTTTGGGGCTTGATCTGCTCTCAGAAGAATCAAAAGAGAAATTCTGAGTCTTGAGGTGAAAGTTTGAGTGAACCCTGGATTTGTAAAATGCTGTACATAAGGCCTTATTTACCATAAAAGAAAATTCTTCTGTTGGTTTTTTTGAAGCAACATGTCTTGAAAGACCTTGCTGAATTTATTTTGCAAAGGTAGTTAGACAATTAAATTAAGAGTATTAGTTACATAGCGGATAATTGTTTCATGAGCAAATTTGTTTTCCTTGTAATTAACAAGACTTAGCAGACTGATTTGAAATTTGAAGGAAAAAACCAAAACAAGCAGAAGCAGAGAATTTAACAAAGCCAGTGGTTCACAAAAATCTCTTCATTATCAGCTGTATTTTATAAAAATAGCAGCAACTTTCTGAATTATATCTAAATGTTTCTATGGATCCTGAATCTGAAGCGATGTGAATATTGTTACTTCTTGCATTTTGAGCAAGTTCACCATGTGATGTGTATGTTCAGAGCTCTGTGCATATCTCTTATCTGCTATACTGTCTTCATTGCCATGACACTTAGCATGGTTTTGATCGTCTCAGGCGTGTTCTCATTAGTCCCGGATCCAAGGGAGCCCAACTAAAAGGTGGTACTGTATTAGCCATGTTTTGAAAGAAGCTGTCTGAGGGAAGACAGCATGTCCTTCTCCAGTCCTCAGGCATGACCCGTGAAGGAGGCTGTGCCTGTGGACTGACACCTCCTTCTGAATTCACACCTGTGCTTAGCTCTTTCCTGATTTATTCAAGTGCAGCCCGTTAGAGCTGCTCTATGGTTATAGAGGTGATGAGCAGTAAAACCCTTTCACAAAGTCCTCTGTGCCAAAGACAGACCATTTTGCTGTGTCTCCTTTTGTCACGTCTGGGTGAGCACTGTGTGCAGGCGCACAAAACCTGACCGTCATGCCACTCTGCTTGTTTGAGGGGAGGCACTGGAGAGTTTTGGGAGTGGGAATCTCTGTAGCTGCTCATCTAGTTCGAGATTTAATGGTGTGTGATAACCTCCGGTGCTGTTGCTGCCTTTGCTTATGTACTGCAAAGTTTCCAGAACAGGGATCAAAGCATTCAGGATTGAAGAATCTGACAAACACTTAATTCTGTCAATTTTAATGATTCTGCTAGGTTGCAATTTTGAGAATAGTTGGGCTGAGGGAACTGCCTGCTGGCCCCTCCAAGAGGAGGAAATCTTCAATAGCTGCATCTTCTGCACCCTTCCCAGCAGTGCTGATGGTTATAGAGCTCTTTTGCACCCCAATGCAAACCGCTGGCTCTGCAGAAAGCAGCAAATCCCAGCGCCTTTCTCTTCTCCATATTCGTGCTGCAGAGGGATGTCAGGTGTTTCAGACCTTTAGTAACAGGGTAGCAGTAGCATGTAGTGACGAGCAGCAATGAGGGGAGGCACACGAGGGGTGTGCCCTCAGCCATGGCCTGGTCAGCTCACCCTCTCTTAGGAAACTGCAACATGTTTTGCAGTCTCTTAGACCTGTGTAAACTTCATTGCCTCTATCAAAAGTGAGACAAATGCCTGCAGTAGTCCTTTGCAGAGAGAAATGAGGACATAAAGGGTATATGTGGAGAATTTGATAGAATCATAGAATCTCAGAATGACCTGGATGGAAAAGACCTTAAGGATTCATCTAGTTCTGATCCCCATGATGTGGGCATGCAATCCCAGACAGAGCTACACACCAGGGCAGTCACAGCAGTAAGAGGGGCAAGGACTGTAAAAGATCACGGACTTCAGAAGGCTCAAAGATTACGTGGACTTATATTACTGTCTAAAGATAAAACCAGTTGGTTTTAGTACATGTGGTGGGGTTTGGAGGTGAGAATTAATTTATTTTGTGTATATTTTTTTTGTTGTTGTTTTCTTTTTGTTGCTGCGGGTTTTTTTGCTTTTGTTTTGTTTCCTAGAATTCTTTTCAAAGATAGGAAAACTGATGAGATAAATCTTTGTCTCATTTTGTAGGCTCCTATTGAGGTTTGTTTTCAGTGTTTGCAGTTGCTTTGAAGCCTTGGCAGTGTCCATGCAACCAGTCTTAACGGCAGGTGCTTGGGTACACGAATGGTGGAATGCATCTCTCTCTGCTATATGGCAAGGAGTGTTACTTGTGTGGATGCTACAGCAACAATGCTGTTTCTCCTTCTCTCATACTTGTTGGCTTGCCTTTTGATGAGCATGCTGCTGGGCCTGTTTGCTCTCCTCTTTTAACTTTTTTCCAAAAAAAGAGCCTTTAATGGGTTTTATAGATTTTTTTTTTTTTTTTTTTTTGTTAACTGATCTTCTTTTGGCTGTGGTTATGAGCATTGCTTCAAATTTCAAAGTTCTTGGGAAACAGAAGAGAAATGGGCTGTCTTGAATTGGAGCTGCTGGGAACAAAACACTTCTGTTTCTTCTGTACACTTGGAGTTTTGGAGGCAGTGGGATGATCTCTCTCTTCAGTTGTCATCCTGTTACATTACTCTTGCATCTTCTCAAGCATCTGAAATTAGTCATGGTCAGACACTCAACCTCAGATTATATGGGCCTCAAGATAGTGTTTGGTTCACTGCATGAATGTCCTGTATTAAAATATTTTTTCTTTGGGTGTTTGGAGGCATTATGGGCTTTTTGGAGGGGCATTATGGGCTTTTTCAAAAGTAGTCTTAACACCTTAGTATTTTTTTGGATCAGTTATGCAAGAACAAATTTCAAGCTTTGTTTAGGGGAAGGTTGTTTTTTCAAACACCTTTTTTATCATATTCTGATGGTAATCTAAAACAAATTTTAGGTCTTGTTTTATATTTTGCTTTAAAGGTCTACATCCTTTCAAAGGAAAAAGATTATTTTACTAATGCAGGGAGAGGAATCTGAGACATGAAGTTTCTTAGCCTTTTATCAAGCTGTACAAGTCATGTCTTGCTCAAAAGGTCAACACCCACAGAACATGGGTTTTTTTACAGTTCAGTCAGTGGTCTAAGTAGCTGCTTTTCTGGGTCTGTGACAATCTTTCCTATTGTCAATGAACATGCAGTCTTTCAGTGATAAGATGGCTGATAGTACGGGTATTTCTGGGTTACATGCTAACTTATGTATATTCTACACCACAGCAGTAAAAAATAAAATACGTTTATATTACGTATAAATGTTATGTTGACCATATACTTTTATGGATTATTCTCTTTCAGTTTAAATCCTTACAGCTTTACCAGTTTTGCATACATTTTTGTAAAGCATTACATGAGATTTCTTTTAATTTTGAACTGAAAGTACTTTATTTTATCAAGTGTTGGAGTTTAGCTTCTTTGTTGCTATGGAATTCTGTGTCTGTTCATGTGCTAGTCGGCCTAGCAGGGGTTATAACATGTAAAGTTAGTTCGTGGACTTTTCTTTTTTAAATTGCCCTTTGCAGCTTCTGTTGCAAACCATTTTGTTACAGTCCTGGACAAGTTACTGATCTCTGTAGAAGGAACGGTGTTTTTCTATCCCTTAAAAGAAATGCACTTCTATTATTTCCTGTCTTTTAAAATTATTTTTAATTTTTTTAGTGAAAGCTTGGGATTTCATGTGAGTAAAAAGTACTGACTGCTCAAGTTCATAGGATGAAAGTGGAAATTTGTATGATTTAAAAGAAACAAACAGCTATTTGAGATGAGTTGTTTTCTGTATTGATCCTGGTTTCTGTATGAATCCCTTTGGGAGGGAAGAGGGCAGAGGGCAGACAAAAGGCACTTCATGTCACTGGCGTGTTTGTTTAGTGACTGCTACTTTAGCCCTAGGGAGGAGGTAGAAGGAGGGGAGAGAGAAACTACTGAGAGAAGTAGTTTGAGGTGAGCTCCTTCTCAAGTAACACATGAAGGCTGAAGGGTGATACTGAGGTGGGAAAGTCTGGGGACCTGAAAGGACAAAGAGACTCCAGCAGATTGAAGAGGAAACATTTGAGGATTGTAGTAGAAGAAAAATGGTGTTTAGATTGCTTGTATGCAAAGCAGAGGGAGCCCCTGGTGGTCTAGAGGTTAAGGATGCAGCGCTGTCACCGCAGAGACCCGGGTTCGATTCCCGGTCGGGGCCACTCCCCGGGCAGATGGAGCTCGTTAGCCCTGTAAGGCAATCCATCTACGTCCTGAGGACCTCGCTGCCACCCTGCCACCGTCCAAGCGTGCTTGGCCCCGGCAGATGAGCCTCAGGATTAAAGGGTGGGCTCAGTTCCGCGCACACTGTGTCTCACCTAAAAAATCCAATGCGCAGGCTGGAAGGTGTAAAGACCTTCCCCGATTCTTCGTTTGTGAAGACTGGCCATTATTATTTTATTATATGCAAAGCAGGTTATCCTTGGGGGTTGCCTTTCCTACCATGTCTGGGCCAGACTTTAAAGCCGTGTTTTCCTCATCAGCTGTAAGATTCTGCCTGATACCCCTACTGGCACTGACCCTGGGTGCTGCTCAGGCACTGACCCTGGGTGTGTCTGCCAGGGGTGTAACAAGACCCCGAGGCGTCGTAGTCTGGGCTAAGTATTTCACCCCAAGACAGGTAAAGGTTTTGGAAAGGTTTTGGAGTGCAGTCTGAGCGTGTGCTAAGGTGTGGTTAGTTCTAATTAATGAAAACTAATTGGCTCATGTTTTTCTAGGACTCAGCTCGTTCTTTTTAGCAGCCTCTCTTATTTCCTTTGGTCCTCTTGTTGAAAATGACCAAAAAGTTTTGAGAGGATCCAGGTAAGACAGGAGCCTTCTCAAAAGGATCTGTTACTTCCTCCACTGTACATAAGCTGTAGGGAGAAATTCGATACAGCTGTGCATGAGGCTCCTGTGGCTTTGTTTTTTTTTAGTTGGATCAGCTGCTTCGTTGTAAATTCATGACCTAATTTCATCTTATAGACAGGCAAACCCACAAATTTCTAACTAGCAGTCCCCAGTCTGACAATAAAGTAGGCATATCTGTATGGTAAAGGCAGGATTCTTTTTCTTAAGTATTTAATTTTACTTTGTTTCAGGCCTTTGTGTAAGAAAAAGCTGTGTCACACATCTGAAGACAGAGGAGAAACAGGTTGAATATGAAATAGTAGCCACATTTTCAGGAAAATCAATTTTATGTTGTGAGAAATTAGTCTAGTAATTCTAGCAAGCTTTTAAAAAAGTTTACTTCTTGGTGTGCTGTTTATTTTTGAACCTGCTGTCTTATCAGACTGCAAGTTACTACTGTTGAAAGAGAAAGGATATTTTTTCTTTTTTTCTGAGAAATCACCACTTCTCTCAGGCGTCTCCTGCAAGTGTTTGTACTCTGCTGTGCTTCTAATATAAGCTAAAAGCTTTCATTAGTAGGCAGGGAAGTAAAGAAAAACAAATGTGACTTCTCTATTATTATACCTCTGTCAAGGTCTGCACATCTGTTTCATTACTAAAAAGAAGAAAATGTGGGAGAAGAATGAAGGATTTTTAAAAGATCTTCCCATCACTGAGAGAGGATTTCCCCTTTTTCAGGTACCAGGGCTCTCCTCCAAGGGCTCCCACCCAGCTGGGACAGGAATGGCTTGGTGTGGAGCTTGGGTGCTTCAGGCTGTAGCAAGGAACATGTAGGATGCAAACCTTGGTTCTGTGATACTGATATCACCTCTTTGCACTGTTGCATGTAATGGCAGTCAAATTTTGACCCAGATGCATGTGATAGTGCTCATTTGGAGTTCACCGGAGTGTAAAACATAATGAATACTCGAGTGCATGTTGTTAGCATGTCACCTGGGTTGGCTTCCCGGGTTGCATTGTGTCTTGTCCATCATTCATCTGCCTGGATCACTCTAGAATGATCTGGTTCCTTCGTACTTCAGGTGTATATATTTGTGGAGGCTTCACAATGTGTCTTCCTCCGAATCAGACTTTTTTTTCTGGATCAGCTGCTGCCCTTAAAGAAGTCCTATGTAAGTTGTTCCCAGGACACTTGCCCTAATTTTTTTTTAATTTATTTTTTGTATTTTTTTTTTCCATTTATGTTGCTACTTCCAGGATATCCTGCCTTTTGTGTTTCACAACTTGCTGGAAATGGGGAGTATTTGCATGGCGTCAAGCCTATAGATGAGCATGCAGCTTCCCATGCTCTGTATGGACTGCATATACCAAGACAGATTGCAAATGGAGTTTGTACAATAGAGCAAGTAAAACTGGCTGCATCAGTGTGGTTTTCTGAGGATGAAAGAGATGCTGGCTTTTGTTTTACTTATCAGCCAGGCTTGCTGTCTAGTGAGAAGGGTAGTGGAGACACACAAGGCAAAACATCTGGTAGAAGCAGAATTTAAAGATTGTAGAGAGAGAATTTTAATAAAATTTCTTATTTTCTTCTCTGTTTTTTGCAATCCATTGTTGAGGATGAGCAGTGTCATACCAGTAAGCACTGGATTGGGATGCTTGTAATTACTTGGAAGCTGTCAACCTACAGTTAACCCTGCTCATCAGTCTGAGGTTGGGAGAGTGACGTGAAGAACAATTTGCTGTGGGGAACATTCCTTTTAGGACAAGCTTGGCTCATGTGTGCTCAACACAGCCTGGAACCTCCGCAGCAGAACGTGCTTGTTCCCCATGTGAATCAACAGGACGGAATACTTTCTGTTGTTGCAGGCTACTGTGGGTGGCTGCTCTGTTGGAGACTCCTTTGGCTGTTCACAGTGCTCCTTGCACTGGATGATAATGCACTGAGCTTGGTCTGGGTCCTGCAAAAAACACCCTATGCTCTTTACCACCTAAAGTGCATGTGGATTCACTGGATTCCTGGATCAAAGCAGCAATCTGTTTTCCTGTTTTAGAAAAAATGGAAGTGAGGGGAGTACTGATGCTTTGAGATGAAAATCTGCTTTACAGGCTAATTTTAGATGCAGCTTAATGTGTAAGAGGGAGGCAGTTTAGAGCAGGAAGGACTTGAGAGGGGAAGTAACTACCAGGGGTCCAAAATTATTAATGCCAATTGACCAGGGTGGTGTAGACAGAAGCAGCCACCTGTGCTGGGGAAAGCATGATCTGGAGCAGTGGCTGCTGAGCTGTTGGAATGCTGGATGGAGGAGGCTGAGCAGATGTGGTTCACTTTCCAGGCAGAGCCTTGCTGACTGGCTGAGCTCAGAGGCTCAGCACAGTGCAGGATTAACACAGCTCCACTGCCAGAGTGGAAAGCTCCTGATCTCCCGGTGTTCCCCAAACAAAAAAAGTTCAGAGCATTGCAAGGAGTTTTTCTTACCTGGAATATCATCAGTGCTGATTTTTAGGATTGACCCTTTCTGCTGTCATATTTTCTCTACAGTATCTTCAGTGATCCTACCACGTTTCTGTGGGTTTTGACTTGTTGATAGCTGGCAGCTTTAAAACTGCATGTGAGTTTCTCTTCAGAGAGAAACTTTTTTTTTTCTTTTTTTATTCTGCATTTTGAGGTTGGGGGAAGAGGTAAACTGTGGGATGCCTAGAGAAGGGGGAGAGGCCAAGTATCAAGGAAGATAAAAATCATTCGCTCCAGTCAAGGCCTAATTTTTAGTCCATTGCTACAACAGAAGAACGTGTTAGTCAAAAAATCAGTCCTCCCTCCTATACCTCCCTGATGTTTTTCAGTATAGATCTAGTTCAAGAGACCCTTAGCAGTAAAGGCTTACAGGAAGGCTGCTGTAATTTATCAGAGCACTTCCTGGGTGGCTCAGCCTTCATCTCCAAAGCCACGCCTGGTATATTATGGCTCCCTGTGCTGTTATTACGGGACATGCTCTGTATACGTTTCTAGAATGATGTCAAAAGCTTCCGTATCAAAGGAGGATCATCACACAACACAAGCTGCTGGATGTGTGAAGAAATTAGTTAAATTACAGCATCCAGTAAAGCTTGAATGAGTTTTATAGAGTGGAAGCTGAAAAAGCAAATACAATTTTGATAACTTTTGAAATATAGTTGTGCCTCTCTCTTGTGCACTTTTAACTTGAATGTCAGCAACTTTTGCTAACTTGTCACTTCTGAAAAAAAAAAAGAATTTATGATTTCTTAACAGACCAGATGCAGTGGTATTTTTATTTTAGCAAATTTAGATTTGTATCCTTTACAGGTCATAACACTGGGAAGTTAGCCAGCATGGCTCACCCTTGTCTGTGAAGGCAGCGTAGGAAACTGCTATTGCTGGATGTGCAGGCATTAGATTAATCTTGTTTCCTTTACTGTTCCCAAGTTATTGGAGTTATTCAAGAAGCATGCTTGAGGTTTTTTTTTTAAGTTAGTCAGAGTAAACCATTATAGCTAGCAAGTTTTTTTTACCAGTAACCCAAATAAAGCAGAAATTCTGGAAGTTGTGAATTTCCTTTTAGCAGAGCATGGATACCGAATGCAATGTTAACTTCATATTATTAGTTTTCTTTCTGTGTAGTAAGAAAGAAATATTGTCTGCTTTTGTTTTTTGGGTGATACTGTAGCAAAAATATACTCCGGGTTTACACTTCAGTCTTCTGAACTACAGTCAAGTGTTTCTTTTAAATAACCTCTATTTATTAATAAAAATAATAAGATAACTCTTCAGATCTTGTGACCTTCAGTCCATAAAAGGAAACATGTACTTCTGTGTAACTGAAGACAGGTAGGCTGTTGTGGAGTGTGGAACAGGAGTCTTTGTAAGAGAGGTGGAGTCTCCATTAACATGGTGTGACGAGGGTCTGATTCATGTGTTGATGTGTTTCGCAAAATGGGGCTGTTCATTGGTTGTGTTTTTTGGTTTCTTTTTGGCTTTTCTTAAGTCAGTGGGTTGCAAGTTGTATCAGTTGGGCTGCTCTGTACTACATCTTACACTTTGAATCCAATTGTTCTTGAGTTCTTGTCTCAAGATTTCATACAGGGCACTGGAAGGTGATTGAACCCCATGTCTTTGTTGCTGTCTCAGCACCAAAGGAACTGGAGTTTTCTGGGTTCCTGAGGAAGTGCTTGACTTGTATTAATCCTCCAGGTTCTTCATCATAGTCTCATTCTTTTACATTGTGTTTTGAATATTTTCTAAGATGACCTTAGAAAATCTCTAATCATACAATGATGTGAGACAATTGTACTTAATGGCTTTTAGTTTTCTAGTTCCCATGAACAATTCAAAACCAAAAACTCATCCTTGAGGAAGATTTTTACTCCAGAAAGGAAATGCAGGAAATCTGTAACGTATTTGCTATTGACTTCCACTTGCCCCCTCCAAGATGATGCTCAGGTCATTCAGCAGTGTGAAGAAATAGCCACTGTAAAAGCAGATTTCAAATGTTTCTATTCACAAGGAGAAATCTGAAGTGGTCATATCTGATTCTGTGTTGAATTCTTGATCACGGTAAATAAAGCTCCTATGGAGCTCAAATTTTGGATGAAAGAAGATACATGGACTCCATATGTATGAAATAAAAAATATATTTGCTAGAATGTAGGAAGTGCTGAAGACTTCTAGACTGGAGTTCTAAATAGAATGCTTGAGTGAACCTGAGTTGCAGCACTGTAGACCACAAGTCCAAGAGCTGAAGAGGATGCTTTATAAAGCCCTTAGAAAGGTTCTTGTGGGTCCACTGAGGAAAAGTTTCATATGACCCTGCAGTCTTTCTTTCAATAGCAGCACAGTCTCTTTTGCATCTTTGATCAGTCTCTTTCATTTAGAATTGTATTTCTCGTCTTTTAGAAATGTTAGTTTTCCCTGTTTTGTGGTTTGTTTTGTGGTTTGCTGTTTGGCAGTCAGCAGTGAGGGTCTTGCTTGTAATCACAAATGTGTTAATTAAATGTTTTTAACATCATGACTTTGCATGTGACTTTTTGAATTGACTCTTAGGCTTTTTGATTGACATCACTGACATTTCTGAGCGCGTGGAATATCTGCAAATACAGAAACCAGACAGGAATTGATTCTCGAGTGTTTCTGGCAGAAGGCATTAGTACTTATCTTTGGTTGTGTCTGTATGTGTACAGGAAAAAAAAGTACCTGCCTTGCAGGCTGGGCGGGACATCTTGCAAATCAGATAGAGAAGTATTGAGCTAGGAAGAAAAAAAAATTTAGTCCCAATTTAAAATCTGTGTTAGGGGTTAAAAGTAATTCTTCAAAACATTTTCAAAGTTGTGTTCAGAATAGTTCCAGTTTTCAGTCTGTGTGGCCTCTGTTTTGACTGCCTGTGTATTACAGCCTTTAATGCTAGATTGAAGAATTCTGTAGATTAGTTTTCCATGTAAATATTAAATATCTTTAACCTGTGATTACATGACCCTTACTGTTTTTTATTTGGCAAAGAGTTTGTTTAAAACTTCATGGAATTTCTGTGTGGTTGGTACTGAGCATTTAGAGGAAAGTTGTAAAGACGTGCAAGAAGAGTATGTTTTGCCTTGGCCTTGGAAGAACAAGGGGATGTGTTTTCAAGGTTAGAAATTAGTAATAGTATATATTTCAGTATATCTTTATTATTGAGTTAGGTTGGTCTACAATTGGAGGAAGGCTTTAAACGTGCTGTTTTTGATCGTAGAAGGTGTTGGAATTAAAAGAAAAAATATAAGACGATTTAACTATCTTTGAGGCATGCTTAAGAACTATTTCACATTATCCTCTTCTCTAATTGATTAAATGGATAATAGGTTTAAATGTACCAAATAACAAAACCCATGGATTTTATAGCAACTGATCTGAATTGATCTAATTAAGTTTGGGGTTTCCTCTTGTGTCACCTGAGTGAATCCTAATGATGTATAGCAGGTTGCATTAAACTTAGTTGGGCCTGTTTCTTGGAAATAGCATTGAGAAGATCAGAAATTTCCTCGAGAATGTTAATTAGATAAAATGGCTGTTTAATGCTTCACGGTCCTTCTCACTCATTTAGGCAAATCCATTTGATTGCCTAAAATCCATTTGATTAATGGTTTTGATATCGAGCATTTTGACTGCCCTTTGTATATGTAGACAAGTAGCTGATATGTGGTTTGAACCTTTGATGACAGTTTTCTCATTAAAAAAATCATTTGGTCTTTTTGTTTCTGGACCCCCTGAAGTTTCTGTTAAAAATTTCGTATCTATGAGGTCTTAGGAATGTTACTTTTTCTTAGTCCCCTTTTAGGGGCTGCCAAAACAACAGTTATTTTTAACTGTTCTAGAGGAGTGTTACTTAAGTACTAAAGGTCATATGGGCCAAATCTCTGCGATCCACATAAACTGCCCTACTTTTACAGTTGGGAAGTGTGATGTCAACCATCCTTGACATGAGAGAGCTCAAAGAAATTCTGGTTTTAAATTTCAGGAACGCTGCTGAGGGAGGTTCTATTAAATTTTGCCTTTTTGCCTTTGTGTTGCACAAACAATAACAAAAAACACAGTTGTTTGGTAAATATTACATGCAGATCCTTCATTTTGGAATGTTTAAAAATATGTATTTATTCTCTGAAGATCAAAGCCATGATTTTCTAGATTGGCCTTGAACATCTGAACTCAGGTTGTATCCAAATAATTCAGGCCATGCTTGTATGTATTTTGAGATTTTTTTGCAAAATGTTTTAGGTAACATCAGCTGGGGAAGATGAGAAAACCTGGTGACATTTCAGAAATACTGAACAAAATTTTCAAAGCAAAAGATCTGAGTTTTAAACATGAATTGTTAAGAAAATATGCTTACTATTTTGTATTTTTTGTATTTCTCTATCAAACAGTTTGCTCTCAGTAAAGGCAAACTTTTATGTCCAATAAAGGATTGTATGTTCCTTGAGTCCACTTGTAATTCTAAGTTCATGCAGACTTTATTTTTAACACAGCATCATAGAATCAGAGTGGTTTGGGTTGGAAGTGTCTTTAAATATTATCTAGTTCCACCCCCCATGCTACAGGGCAGGGTCACCTACCACTAGACCTGGTTGCTAAAATCCCCATCCAGTCTGGTCTTGAACAGTTCTAGGGATGGGGCATCCACAAGTTCTATAGGCAACATGTTTCATCACCTCTCCACCCTCTTAGCAAAGACTTTATCCAAAATATAGATTAAACGATGCACTTTTGCAGAGATATTCTTCTGTTGCTGCTGGGAGTGGTACTGCCCAAGCCGAGGAGAAGGATACCAAGAAATGGGAAATGTGACTTTTGTCCTGACTACCTCTTGTCCTGACAGAGGGGAAGGAGGGCTTTACTTGTTTTGTTTGTGTTTCTTTTTTTTTTTTCTTTTTTTTTTTGTGGAAGTCTCTGTGGGGAAGAGTAATGTTGCACCAGTCTTGTATTTGGGAACTTTAAACTCTGTGTGTGAACCTTACACACTTCTCTTGAGAATATTTTTAATACTATATTCCAGTGTGGTTTTAAAACAATTTGGAGTTGCGTTTTATGTATTGCCCACTAATGAAATTAAAGTTTACTTTTTTAACATGATATTGGACAGGAACAGAAATTTCAATACATGGTTAGGTCTGAACGATTGCAAATGCTAGCTGTGCTTTTGACTTAAAGCCCTAATTCAAATATCTTTTGTCTGACAAGCAGCAGGAAGATTAATCTCCAGAGAAAGGAATCCAAATTCCGGTTTTAGACAACACATGATGATTAAAGTTATTTGTAGGTTGAATAAGCACAAGCCTTTGTTTGGGACTGCTGAACAGGGTTATGTTGAAACATGCAGGAACAGGACTTACATTCCTGTTGCTGCTGCTTCCAGGTTTCCAGTCCACAGCATCATCTGTTGGGGAGCTGGTGGTAAGTTACCAGCTGAGCATGAAAGTGATATCTTGCTTTGAGACCTATTTGATTAGACAACAGTATCTCCATGTGTCCTTCCCCAGTCCGGAAGCTGCTGGTCAGGCACTTGGAGTACAGTGCCCATGGGCAAGCTGGGGAGGACTGCCTCGTGGCAGCTCACAGGCTGGGGATTGTTAAAGCATCTTGGGACAATTTAGATGGAACTAAAGATAATTTTAATCATACTTTGGTTTTAGAGAACGAGAACACTGCAATTATATGAGCTATGAAGGGCGAAACTTGCGTTTAACTGGTGCTTGGACTCTGTTTTTTGAAAGAAGACCTTTGGAGGTCTATGGCAAAATTTTTGTGTTGTAGTAGCAATAGTTTGTCCTTGGGTAGGGAAGAAGGAAGAAAAACTTAGCTTAAGTTACTTAAAACGATGTCTTTGCATCGTTTTAAGGCTGGTTTTGCTCGTTAAGTAATACTGTATGATTGGTAGCTGTAATTTGTATGATCACTCATGCTCAGTATTAAAGAATAAAGCCTAGATTAAAATGATGATAAAGTTGAAGCACAGATAAAAAAGGAGAAAAATCCCCTAACTTGGCTTGTGAGTATTAGAAGAAGAGTCGTCTACGATTTCTGTCTTTTCCCGTGCCAGTAACCATCAGCAGCTGGACAAAGAAATGAGGAGAGGTTTGTCTGCTCCACTGGTGTTTTAGTTCATCTCAGGACCTTGCTCTTCTGGTGAACCTCCTGGTTGTTTGCATTTATGGCACTGCAGGCCCAGCACCAAAGTGGTTCCGATTAGGATGAAACTAGAGTGGAAGATGCTCCTTAGAAAAATACCTGATATTCTGCAGCTGTGCATTCATATTCAGGCAGGGGGACCAGACTAGAGATAGTTGGTGCAGACTAGAATTAGTAAACACCTCAAAATGGATGTTATATGGACACTGGCCCCTCAGTGCTGCTTTTTCACTGTACACAGTTTTTCCTTTTGTAGCATGTGTTTGCTAACATGGATGTATCCCCTGAGTTTAAAACTTCTTTCACACTCATGACAGAAAAAATACTGACTTGAATCTATAAATAATATGCTCTACATTTCTGAATGTAGGGCATTCTACTTTTATTGAGATAACGGATATTACATTCTTTACAATTAGTTAAAAAAACCCAAAACCAAAATCTAAACCAGAAAAAGCTAAATATGCATACGTGACTTCTATAAGATATCTTTGGTTTTGAAAGCTTAATACTTTAATTTGTTTTGCTTTACAATGTGTTCAGTTTAATTCAAAATATTGTAGGAAGGGATAAAAACAAAGAAAATGAAAGAAGTGTGTTACCTTAAGTTGAAAATAATACCGGTGTTTCCATTTTTCATTTTGTTCCTGAGGTAAAAATTAATGTAATATGATCCTCGCCTTATCACAATGTTAAATTCTTGGATATTTGTTAAAGAGATTAAAATGAAATTGAAGCTAAATATTCATGTAATTAAGGAGGAGAAGGAAAAAATGGATGTGATGATTGCAGTATCTTTTTATTTAGCAGAGTGCCTGCTTGACTTTGTCATCTGATCTTAGATCCACTACCCCCTTAAAAACATCTAACCATCAGATTATCATCAGATGGATAACTTGTCCTAGACATCTAGATTGAAACCATTCCAGCTGATTGAAATGAAGGCTGCATGTGGCCTTAGTGACCAAGGACGTGGTGACCTGGTGTTCTCTCCTAGAAGAGTTTCCTAACCTCTGGAGGTGTGCTCTTTTGAATGAAATATTTTGCGTGGTCTGAAATGAAGGCTCAGGTGCCACAAATAAATGCTTTCATCTTTGAGCTACTGTCCCCAGTTGGGAAATAGCAGTGGCAGCATGGCAGTGCTCATTCTCCCAGAAATTTTTTTCCAGCTGTAATTGCTCAGGAAGGTTTGAATTTAAAAACACCTGAGACACATTTTATGGCTGAATTTACAACCTGACTAAAGGCTTTCCTTGACTTCACTTCTTGCCTCTTTGCCAAAATAAATAGGCTGATCTTAGCATGTGACTGTGGTGGTTTGTCCTCCATG
This sequence comes from Empidonax traillii, assembly GCF_003031625.1. Classification (NCBI taxonomy): domain Eukaryota; kingdom Metazoa; phylum Chordata; class Aves; order Passeriformes; family Tyrannidae; genus Empidonax; species Empidonax traillii. The sequence goes on along the minus strand of NW_020955541.1, from coordinate 122,971 downwards.
TGAGCTTCTGTACAGAATTTGTAATTATGCTTAAGGGTTGGTCCTGGGAGCATGATTCTGCATGAGTTATTTTCAGTTTACTTTCACATCAGACATACTGAGAGCCTATGTGCCTGCAGTTGCTGTGCTTCAGTACAGTTCACAGCCTCAGTGATGGCTCTTGCACGTGAAGAGAGAGAGAGAGTGCGTTTGCTGTATTGCCTGCACCATGACACTTGCTATTGAAAACCTTAAAGCTATCTCAGATTTCTTCTAAAAGATGGGTTTGACCAAGCCTGGTCTCGTGTGTAGATCTTGTAACACTTGGGCAGAAAATTTATAACCATTTTTGTGGTAATGCTGGTTGGTAGTTTTTAGTCATTGTTGACTATAACAGAATCATGAGCAGGGATGCGCTTTCTTGCAGCATTCCTGTTAAATTAATAAGTAACATTTTATACATGATGGGTACAGGAAGCAGTGTTCAGATAATGCATTTGAGGTTTTAAAATCAGTTGGTAAAACAGTTGGACTTTGATCTCAGTCTTTTAACTATTTTCTGAATGAGAATTGAGCGTAATGTTCTTTAGCTGGATTTCTTGTAACTTGTGGTCCGTAAAAGTAAGGAGCTATGGGAGCTGCATCAGGCACTTTCTGCGGCTCCCTGTAAGAAAAACAACCTGTTTGGAAGGAGTACGTTTGTCTTTGGCTGTGGCAAGATCTGAGCAAAGATTAGCTGTGGTCCAAAGTCCACACACTGCGCGACCCCATACCAAGGTTTAGGGAAGCCCAGAACTTTCTCAAACCTTGCAGAGAGCTAGTGTCTTACAAAAAAGAAATGAGAGAGTTGAGCTGTGGTCAGGATGTGGCTAATGTGGAAGTTGTTATGGTTTGCTGTTTTCCCTGCTGCCAAAATCCTGTCAGTGCTAATAGCAGATTTTGTCTGATTTGTTGCTTTTCAGATTCCAAGCCTTTACAGCACTTGGTCTTCTGTGAAAATGCAAACTATTCTGGAACACTACAGGAATTAAAGGTTATTTTAGAGTCACAGGATGGTTTGAGTTGGAAGGGACCTTTAAAGAGATCTAGTCCTTTGTCCTCACTAGGTTATTCAAAGCCCCATCCAACCTGACTTTGAATGTTTTAGGACGGTGACATCCACAGCTTCTCCAGGCAAGCCTCATTGTAAAGACTTTCTTTCTTACGTCCAATCTAAATCTACTCTTTTTCAGTTTAAAACTGTTGTTCTGTTACTACAGGCCTTGGCAGAAAGTCTCTCTTTTTCTTTCTTATAGGCCTCTTTGACGTATGGAAAGGCCTCAATAAAGTCTCTGGGGAGCCTTCTCTTCTTTACAGTGAACAGTTTTGACTCTCTCAGCCTTTCTTCATGGGAGAGGTGTTCAGCCCTTTGATAATTTTTATGGGGTCTAGGTGGATTTTATTCCTAAAGCATACATTGCACATTTTTACTGAGATAGTGTAAATGATCTTTATATTTTGCTGTAATTATTGTTTTCTTGTGTCATAGTAATGGACCCACTGTACTCATCTTCCCAAGAAACCTGATGGATTGGTTGCCAAAACCTGTTCTCTGTCACTTCTTTGAGTAGCTTTTTTGTCCTTTGCTGTTCATGGCTAGGCTTCGCGAACGAAGATTTGAGAGGGGCTCTACCCACGCTTGCTACAAGCACGCTGATGGCTAAAAAGGCCAATGCGAGATAGACAAGTCCGGTTGCACCTTTGCTGTTAAGACTGTCTGAAATTACTCTCCCACTCTTTTATGTTAAGAGAAGGCTCTCAGTCGTCTCCCTCAGAATTACTTTATCGATGACATCTGTGAACTTGGCAGTAGATTTTTTGTCCTTTTTTTTTAGACAATATTTGAGTAGATTTCAACAAGAATCTTCCTTTTTTTAGTCATGTGTTTCTGAAGAGGAGTTTCTCCTGAGTTCACTGATCTGTAGCGGATTGTCTGTTTCAGCCCATTGCCTGTACATTACACGTGTACTTTTTGTGAGAAGTACAAGCTGATACAGAGAGATGAAAAAGGAAATTGAAACTGATAATGTAAGTGTTTTTAGGAACTAATTCTGTCTCTGACAGAATTATGGATTCTGTACAGAGAGGGATGGCAGTAAATAGTTCCTGGATTATACCCATTAATCTGCAGATGCTGATTGCCATTAGTTTCTAGTATTTTCTCCTTTAATAAAATGGCTAAATCAAAGTTGGTACTATTTGGAAACACCTGATTTGCTTGCTATTTGTTGTGCTGGCAGTAAGTCAGAAAGTACAGCTGTATTTTTTCTAGCCCAGCCTCTTTGCTGTGGTCTGAGGTCAAGCATTTGGGGTTTCCTTCAGACCCTCCAGTGGTCTTTGATGCTGCCATCTGCAGTGCCTAGCTTATTTGACTTGACTTGGATCATGGCTGAGTATCTATTCTTCTTTTCCTGAAGTATTAGTTCCATTTTCACTCTGATATGTACCGGGAAGTGTTGTTTGGCAATGATTTTTTAATTGCTGGACTTTTAGAAGTAATTTATCATGCAAATGTATCTCTGTTCTGTTATTTGTGTACGTAAGTATTTGTCAACTGATAAAACTCAGTGCAGGTTGGTTGCTTGTTTATCTCTGTATTTACTTAGTTTTGTTCTGTTATGCTGCAAAGAGAGGGCTATATAGCTCAAGTTCAAAACTTGACAAGACAAATGGGTTCAGGGAGGTGACAAGAGTGTGTGTTGGTCACCCGTGGGAGTCCCCAGGCTATTTCTAAAACATTCACGAGGGCACCCACAGAGAACAGTTACTGGTAGGCTCAAGGTTACCAGTCTGTCGTGACTTTCTCTGTTGGAATTGTAGGGTTGCTTGAATTCTGGGCACTTAGCGTGACTCTTCTAACAAAATAGATGGTATTGTCACCAGGTAGTGTAAGCTTTCTACTTCAAGTATTTTTCTGAAAATTAGTTAGATTGTGAAGAGTTTTTGAATTGCTGGTGGATTACCAAAAATTCAAAAGTGGGGGTTGGTTTGTGGTTTGCGTTTTTTTTCCCCTGAAATTGGTGGTTGGAAATATTCCTCAGATTTTCTGGCATCGGGGGTATGAATTTTTTAGGTGTATTTGTGTTCATGTGACTTAAAATAAATTACTGTGATTCAGCTTCTTTCCGAATCAGCTTGACAAACGCTGGTGTAAAATGCAATATATGCTTGCTTTAAGTGGTACAGGCTGACTACACCAAGGTGTGCGTTTAACCAACACTGATGATGGTCTACAGAGGATTAAAATTCTAGGGTGCTGATAGCTTATCATAATGCGCAGCTTCTGCAATTCAGATTATGAAAGCTAGTGACCAGGTATTTCCAGATCAAACCTATGTTTATGGTAAGTGATAGCATTTCCTTTAAGCATCTGGGAATTAAAGGAAGAATTTTCTTATCTGACTTTTTTTGTTTGTTTGCATCACCTGATTTTCTACTTTTGTGTTAGAGATGAGGTCCCTTGTGTTTGGGAGACTTAGGCCAATTGGTAGCTTTTGTCTTGTATACAAACCTTAAAGAGGGACCAGTGGGTACACGTTTAAAAAGAGAATAAAAACATCAGTTCTTGTGTTAAGTCACCTGAAGATGAGCAATAGCTTGGCAGCAGCACACATTAGGTGGGGAAATGAGGCTCCCTAATTTGACAGTAAGAGAGTATGAGATGTAGAAGACAAATGGGTGGGGAAGAATTACATAACCGGAGGAGAATTTAAACTTCATTAGATTAGAGAGACTCATCCTCAGCCTTCAAGAAGTGTTTGTTCTTTCTGGTGTTTACAGTTGGAGAAGGTGGTACACCATTAAAGTGCTAGCTGAAGGGTTTGAAGTTGCCTGACCTTGTTGAGGCTGTTTGTGGACCATGATTTAAGTCAGCATGCTTAAGCACTGCTGCCAGTGGTCACACAACATGACTACTGCTTTAGGGGTAGTTAACTCCAGATTTCACCTCATCTGCTTGAACTACTCCAGCTAGATCTAGAGGAGTGCAACCTGTGTTCTTTATACTTTATCATGAGATGGCTTAAGATGATTTTGCTTTAATGTCTTTATCTGTTCAGTAAGTTCTGCCCTAATACGTCTTTTCTTCCCCTTTCTTTGCCTTCTGGTTTTGTTAGAGCTGACTTTCACAACCTGAAAGAGTTAAGTTGGTTTGAACAACCTCTTTCAAAATCTGCCTCATACCCCTCTTGGTTTGCCTCTGCTTTTTCTGGTGTGCATTTCTGTTTTGTAATGCTTCTGAAGTGGTGTCCAGACCATAACTGAGGAGTTCTTTCTGTAATTTTAACTTCTCTGCTCAAATTTGACATTGTGTTTTGGAGTTTGCTGCTTTTCGTCTATCTGCTTGTTGCAGAAAGAGTATATATATATATATATATATATACTGGTATTGCTGTTGGTTGAAAATGCTTGTGCAGATCCCCTTAATTCATGGTTTGTCAGGAAGCTCCTCTCAGGGTTTTTTCATGAACAAGAATTGGGACAAATACCTCACTATTTTGTTGGTAGGAACTAAAATAGGAACAATGTTCTTGAGGGAACAGTAGCTTAGAAAGCTGGCAGAGGGCAGGAATCACAGAGGAAATCATCAGACCTTGCTGAACCTAATATGATTTAAGTCCTCAATGTCATAATCAAAAGAGCACAACCTCTGTGGTTAGACTTTTATAAACTTACATGCTGTACAAAATGCATCTCAGTCTTGTATAACAGCAATTGAATTGGATAAATAGTTGCTATTGAAGTTCAACAGAATTTTAAAACTAGCTAGAATTTTGTTAAGAACTTAACTTAGAACTACCCTGCTGCAAATAAGACCTGTTTCAGCCTAGCTTTCATGAAATTCAGGGTGGGTGGTTTTCTCATTTGTTTGTTTGTTTGTGGGTTTTGTTTTGGGGTTTGTTTGGTTTTTGTTTGTTTTTTTGTTTTGTTCTCATTTTGAGCTGTTTCTGCAGTAGGATGTTATTGCATAAGCCATATTTTGATGAATTCAGTCTGTACTTGCCTTGGGGAGCACAGGAGGGCACAGTACACCTGGGGGACAGTTAGGTCAGGTGCTGTAAAGATCCTTGGTGCTCACAGAGTCTGGTGAGGGATACATTAAAAAAAATAGTAAACCCAGTTGGGGAGAGTCCACTGGAAGGCTTTCCCTCCAAACACTTGCTCCTGCAGCCACCATTGTTGGCAGGTGGGAAAACTGTCAACTGAGGGTTTTGCAGCCAGTGGTTTTGATTTGCCTTACTAAAAGTGAGGTGTTGCTTTTTGGTAGATTTTACACTCTTGAAGCTGGAACTACTGTTAACATTTTTACAGGGTCCCCAACAAAGCTTCATATAAGATAATGGCTTGTTCTTTTAAGCCATTCTTTAGATGCTTCCACACTGCAGTTTGTGGAGAGCTAAATCTATTGGCATTGATGACAAATGGAAGCTGCCTGTTCCCTTCAGTTTATTCTTTTAGGTTCATAGAAGTTGTTTTTTCTTTCTTCCTCTTCTTAGATGCCTTAGTCTTTCTTCATTCCATCAAGTACAAACACAGTCATGATTATCTCAGGCTTTAATATGAACCAATATCAATCTGCTGGTTAACATGATATGAATGTTGCTGTCTTCCCTGGCTACATCTCGTTCAGCCTTCCATCCTCTCCTCTCCTTGTCTTCTCATGTGGTACAGTCATGAGAGCGTGCACTGCTTCTCCTCTGCTGCTGTGCCCCAAGTGATCCTTTATTGTGTCCAGCCCTTCTTGTGGAACCATTTCTTCTGCCAGACCTGCAGAGTTGATGTGTTTGTTAAAATTGCCTTTGGATCTCTCTAAGCTTCACTGTAACCTCCAATGGGAGATTTCCAGTTTGTTTCTTAGGCCATACTGTTATACTGTTATACTTAGTAAACAACAGTTGAAAGACACTTGGCCTTTCGGAATCTGGTATATGAAAGGTGCACATTCATACAAAAATTCTAATTGATTAACCATGATGCATTTGAAAAAGCATGAAAAAAATGTATTCCACAACTGAAAGTTCTTGCACAATGCCTGTATCACCTCATTTTCAGGATGGTGATATATATGAAACAGTTGCTGTGGAAGAAGTGTCTTCTAGTTAATGGAATTAATTCTTTTTAAGAGCTTATTTTGATGCAACAGCCCTTTTAAATATTTCCAGATAAAATAGTTGTATGTTTTTTTCAAAGTTTTTGTTCTTACTCAGACCATCTCCCACCCTGCATCAGTGCTTCTCAGGCTGGCCAGGAGAAGAAGAGCCAAGAGCAGGGAGCAAAGCCAGGAGCTTAGCTGGGGTGATTTGGCTTGAGCAGCAGTTAAGACACAGGAAGGTGAGATGGTTTACAGGAAGCTGTACAGGTCTTTGGCTAATCCTGTCCCTGCCACACCCCTTCTGCTCCTTAAAATTCGTTCTTTCAGGAGCATAGATGTTCCAGGCACAGTTGTTTTCAGAAAGTGACACAAGAGCGTTGCAGTTTTGCTTTACCGAGGTCTGGAACAGTTTTTTTGTAATTGGAAATTGCCATGTTTGCTGTGGAGAAGATAAAATGAGATTTCTCCTTTGCTTTAAGCATGAGGGACTGTCTTGTCTTTTCAAAAACATAATGAGTAGTAAACACAAGAGCAGAGGAGGTATTTGCTTTGTGAATGATAATTATGAAGTGAATACAAAGAGTGGTTCATCTGGAAATACTACAGAAATCAGTTTCTGGCTGCTCACTATTGAAAACATGCTGATACATGCAAACATACAAGAAAATGAGCATGCCACGAGAATAATTCCATCAGCTGTTGAATTCAAATTGTCTCTAGCAGTCAGAGCAGGTAGCTTTAAATGAAGTTTTTATCTAGGAATTCTCAGATGTGGGAATGATTACTCTTCATTTACTTGCATACATCTACAAAATGTATTGACAATTAACAAGTCAGCATTAAGATTTTCCAAGGAAATTATTTTTGAAGGTATTTTTGTGCTGAGCTATATTCATATCAGCTCATTTCTTCTTTTCCAGTTTGTCAGAAGTCTCTACTTGACAGACTTACCTTGCTGATGTTATTTTAGGTATGAAAAAGCTGCAGTGTGACATGGATGAAGCAGAATATGTTAGAGCGAGTTTGTAGTGAATTGGAAAATTAAATAAAAATAAAAATGGAATGGATTTAATATTCAGTTAAGCAGTGCAGTTATAGCTGCATTGCATTTAGCTTAAAGAAAAATAAATCTGTACTATATCTGCAGCTCCTTTGAAGTACTGTGTCACCTGCAGTAGAGTGCTGAATGCTGCCTGAGCTTTAATTTGTTCAAGTTTCAGTTAAGCAGTGAACTAGGGTTGAAAAAGTAATTTGTCTGACAATAAGCTACACCTACTTATCAACATTTTTCTCTGTCTGGTCTCTTCTGTATGTTCACAGGACCTTTCCCAAAGCATTTTCATGCGCCTGCTGTAATTTGCAGAATTTTGAGCAGCTCTTAAACACAGAAGTACAAAGTGTTTTTAATATAAAATAACCTAGGTGTTTTACTATGATAATTTGCTACTATACCTATTCTGACTAGTTTATTTTCCTTGGACTTAGCCATCCTAATGAGATACTGTCGGTTGTCTAATGAAGTCTAATTTTTCATTTGTTTTAATGAGTTAATTCAGCAATCAGTACAGTGCTTTGGTATAGCAAACTGTTCATAGGAGAGTAAATAGGATCAGATCATGCAAATGCCTACCTCTAGGCTGTGTTAACAAGTTTAAAATTGCATTACTATATTTTGCCTTCCTGGAATTCTTTCACGAGATGGTAGTGTTTGATTTCCTTTTGAATAATCTACAACATCCAAATGTAGTTGTATAACATCCTTTTAAAATCAATACCATTTAGGAAAATGTAAGTGGGATGATATTGTGTCAGCTTCCAACTGAGGAATTAGTAGTTGTTTCATATACTCAATGTGTTATGTAGATAATTTTTTTTTGGAAAAAATATCATTAAGTATTGTCCAAAAGGGGAGATATTAGTGTAGAGGAAAGTTCAGGAAATGTTGGTGGGTGCTTTTCTTGGAATCTGTGCAGTGCAGTATAGTTTTGTCTTGCAAGTTGTTTGAAGTGCTGGCTACTAAAGTTTAGGCATTGCTGAATGTCTTAAGTACTCTTACTGATAATTAAGGCAAGGTCTAGCCAATTATGAAAAAATAAAATCTGACATTTGAAGGAATTAAGTTTACCAACTTCAGGCAAAGGCTTATTTTATTGCTATCCCTTTTCTGCTCAGCGGAGAGAAAAACTCCAGTGCTGGGTTCCTGGTCCCTTTTTGTGGACTGCAGGGAGAGAAGAGAGCAGCTGACTTCCCAGTTATAAGCATAACCTTTGTGAATTCTCTTCTTCGTGTTGGAAGAAGTCTTAATTGTGGGAACTTAGTATATGTTGAGTGCATAAGTACAAATGTGGAAGATAGCTTCGTTTGGCTTCCTTTGGAAGTGTCATTCAGGTGACTCCTTGTCTTTGGTGATGCTTTAGTGCTTTTAGCCTGGATGCGAGTCCCTGCTTTGACTGTTTTCAGAAGCGGTGTGCTCTTTCAGCAGTGTGGTGAAGCTGACTGCATGTAGATTGAATTTAGATGGATGCATGTTGGGTGGGGGAAAATTTGTTAGTTCTTAATGACTGATAGTTCTTAATGATTGGTCCGTAACCAGACTGGGTCTGTGGTTTTATGGTGAAAATACGATTTGAAGGTTCTCCATCCAAATCTATATTTTCCCCAGTTTGTACTCTTGTGATATGTATGTTTTAATCAGTAAAATACAATTCCATGTTGTTGAAAGTGCTGTTTTCTTTTTCTGAAGGGCTTATATGGTAGTTGAACTTTGATCTTCTTTTGTTTCTGCTCACCTTAAAATGCTGGGCTTGAAACTGGCTATTCAAGAGCTTGTTCAGGAATAGGCTTCCTGCGTCTGTCCCAAAGCAATGGCACGTACATCAGATGAGGGGGTAAATAGAACAGGTATGACCTGATTGGTTTTGGTATCCAATTTCATTGTGCTCCCTGTCAGAAATACAGCTGATAGAAATGGAATGGTGCCAAAATCAAGATGTGACAACTGGTTTCGTGTCACTTCTCAGACAGAAGGCTGTATTTATTAAAAGTAATTGTCTCATGAATAAATATTACACTTGTATTTAGATGCTTTCACCTAGTGTCTTCTTAGAGGATTGCAAAGCCTCAGGTACTGTTCTTAAACATGCATTTCCTGGTGGTGGCTGAATTCAATCACTGCCCTGTTCTTCAAGAGGATTTTTTTCAGCTTGTGACTCTCCTCTATCGTAATATGTTAATAAAGTATGAAGTAGCCTTAAGAATATGTAAGAATGCAGGAGGCCCTGTTGGTAAGCAAAGCAGAAGCATGTGGATGTGAATTGGGGAGGTTGTATTCTAACTTTTGCTGAGATTTTGGCAGTAATTTTGGAATTTGTTTCCTGTGCCACATGGTTATGTTTGGAGCCCTGGCCATGCTACTCGGGATATAAAAGACAGCCTTGTTTTTAGTGGTTGTGCGACATATCGCTTAAGTACTAAGTTGAACTAGCATTTTAAAAGCAAATGAAAGGTTTGTGAAGAAATGTAGTCTTGGTTATACCCAAAAATAAATGCAGCTGTTTAGCAACTGTGCCCATGATGGCAGTTGGACTCAGAGGTCAGATCTGGCTGGAAAAAAATATCCCTTTTTAAGTATCCTAAAGTGAAAAAAAAAATGGCCAACAGCCAATTGTGAGTGAATACAGATGTTGTTTACATGATTTATCATATGGCGATGGCAGCACATGATGAAGATGCTGTTTCGTAGAGTTCATGGGCTGTGTCAAAAGGCTCTAAGTAAACAGAAGTGAATGTGACAGTGGAGATTTTTGGAAAATAAACTTTCTGTGAGTAGTTAAAAGAAGTGAATATGCTCTGTTTGTGGGAGAAAAGTAAACCATAGGTTTTCCTGTAATAATTCTAATGTTTTAAATAGTGTGAATTGTGTGAGTAGGATACATGAGAAATATTTGTTAAAATCTTCATGAGCTTTTTTGCGTCCTGAACTGAATTCAGGGGAAAAGAACTGATTAACTGAGTAAATTTAAACACAAACCTAGATGCCAGCACTAAATTAAGTACTTTGTAGCTATTCTTTCTAAGTGCCATTAGAATGCTACTTCATTTAAAAACTTCGTTTTTTCTTTAGAATTACTTATCTTCTATTATTTCACGTTAAAGTTGCAAAGGAATAAGACAAGTGGCTGTTAAGTAAGATGCTAAGACCAGCAGCATTCTCAAAGAGATCACAGCAAGCCTTTTCCTTCTCTTCAAACCTTTCTAACCTGTCCTTGGAGGCAATAAAAAGCATGTCAAGTGCAGCATGTCCTGACAGATCCTCTGTGGGACAAGAATGTCCTTTTCTGCTTGTGGTTGTACAGCTTTCTGGTGGGCCAGTCATTCTTCTTCCTTCCCACTGCATATGGCAAAGAGGTCTGCAGCCTTCATTGGTTGTGAGAAATTTTGGATCTTCTTTTTCCTTCAGATGCAGGAAAAGTGCGCGACACTTTGCCTTTCTTACAGACTCCTGGAGTTTGGTGCTAGTGTTTTCTTTGCTGCTTGGTAGGCTCATTTCATTTGTGCAGAGAGATGCAAGTTACACCTTTGTGGTATGAGATACTTTTTACAAATCTTGGAATCAGTAAAACATGTCAGTTTAGTATCTGAATGAGTTTTGGAGGAGAGTTAGAAACAGCCCGGAGAACTGAGCCCTTCACGCTGAGTGGACTCTATCCTTATTAGGGTAAGGACTAAAAAGTAGGTTTAAAAAAAAAAAAACTTGAAAAAAAAAAGGACCAATTCAGCATATTTAAAATGGCACCGTTAGCCATTCAGTGTGCGCCAATCTTGGCAAATTTCCTGGTCAGCTCAATGAGTATTGCGTGCCATCAAATACTCCTTTTTAATTGGGAGCTGATTTAGCTGCATAACTCAAGGACCATAAGGTTTGAATGTCTTGGCCTTTGCATCCATTTCACTTGCACATGAAAATTCTTCTGAAACAATTTTCACATCATATTTTTATAGAAAGTAAGGTTGGTGTTCCTTAAGAGGCAGAGCTGTAATGTTACGATAGCAGGAGGTCAGTCTCTCAAGGGCTTATAGTATAATAAATCAAGACCAAATACATCTGTGGGTTATTTAAAAAACATACGCTCAGCCACACAAAGAGAGTGAACACATTCATTTATCTCAAATGCCAAGAGACTGGATTTCTGCCCACATGCCTCAACATGTGACTCTTGCAGAAATTCAAGTATTTGTAAGCCAAATCAGGTACAGACAACTATCCATTAGCCATGTGACCCTCTGCCTGCACATACAGGTAGATAGATATATATATGTGTATGTGTGTTTTTATGTGTGTATCCATATATGTACATATACACATTCCTAAGTATACTGTTAGCTTTGAATCTGTCTTGCCCTTCTAATTTGATCTCTTTTCTTCATTCACAAGTTAGGGAAGCTGGGGAAAGAGCTGCAGGGAGCAGTGTGTGGACCCCCTGAGAAACTGATCTGTTCTTGAGTCTTCTCCATACTCAAGTTGGAGGGTATCCTCTTTAGGCAAAGTGTTATGGGTTGGAGAAAGGCTGGCTCTGGTCTATGGGAGCTGAATAATAGGAATAAACATAATAAACTGCAGTCTGTGTAGTGGATCCTGATGGCTTACTGAATTTGTATACAAAGATTATGTTTAATTTCTTTTTTTTTTTTTTTCTTACAGGAAATACTGGATAAATCCCACGATGGAAGACGGGAAGCCCGTTTGGGCTCCACACCCAACTGATGGGTTTCAGATGGGGATGATTGTGGACATTGGCCCTGACAACTTAACTATTGAGCCTTTGAATCAGAAAGGCAAGGTAAGTGTCTCACAAACAAAGGAATAGAGAAAAAACGTGCAATAAACCATTTTACTTGTAGGCCAAATCTTTGCCAGTATCTACAATTACACACAGCCTGAAGGCATGGAAAATCAAGTTTTCTGTTCTAAGTTTGGCTAAGGATCTTTGCTTTGCTTTAGCTTGTATTGCAGTGAACCCTCACGCTGCCAAGAAGGGCGTGCTTTGTCAGTCATCTGCGTGTGCCTTGAGTACGTGCTCATGAAAGAGAGGAGGTTTGAATCTCTGTAGCCATTTGATTCGGTACTGTATGCTTTCTTTTTCTAAATTAGAGACTGATTAAGAGCCTACTGTTGAGATTAGCTTCTCTCTTTTCCCTTACATGCATAGAAAGGGTCCTAGAGGGATGTGCTAGGCTCTGGCTAAGATTAGACACCTTGCTATTAGACTGATGAAGACTGAAAGATGAATCCTCTTACCTCAAGTACCTTGAGAAGTAACATGAAGTTAAACAAAGGTCCTGTAGAAGTGCTATATCAAATTAAAGTCAAAATAAATGTAACATTTAAAATGAAGACCTAATTAATCCCAAGTAGTGTGTTCCAACTGCTTCATTTATCATGACATCTTTCAGTTTCAGTATGTCATAATTAAATGTCAGTTTTTACAGGAAGCACCTTGTAGCTATCAATTATCCTAATTCAAATTGTCAGCATCCTGGGTTTTACTAGCTGGAATAAGATCAGACACTGTTTTAAAAGTCATGATTTCATTCTTTGTGAATATGTTTTATGTGCCCTTTCTAATAATTTTGTCCTTTCTGTATGTTCAAGTATGAAAAAAGACAAAAATGTGTTTTGCAACTTCTTTTTTCACATCAACAATAGTAGAGAATGCCTTATCACAGGTCAAAAGGTTATGCAGCAGTCCTTCCTTTTGAGGCAATGTTTGTAAGCTTTCTTTGTGCACCTTGGAAAGGAAACTGATTTTCTTTCCTTAGAAATACAAAGCAAGTTTAACATCTGATTTTTGAGTGTGAGAGACAAAGTCTATATGTTTAGTAGTAGGAGGAGCATGCATTCTTGAGTTTGGGGAAAAGCAAAATTATTCAGAGAAAAATATTAAATTTTCCAAATCTGTGGCTAAGTTTTATTTAACTGACTTAAATAATTTTCACCCCCACTGCTATTTCTGGTTATATCCCCAAATGGTCCTGATGTGATAAAGAACAAAAGCCTGTATATTGAAATAGAAACAGGCAATAATTGTACCTCTGAGTCATTATTTATTTCTAATATATGCTCCTTTCAGGGATCTTATATAACTAAAAAAAACCACAAACACAAAACCCAACCAAACAAAAACCCAACAACAAATGCTAATGTATCCTAAAATACAAATATTTTGTTTCATGGCTCACAACAAAAAAAATCTCTTTTGTCTAGATAGTTTGTTATTCTGCTGTTGGCTGTTTTGAATTAAGCAGATCAATTAAGGGCCTAATGTTCATTTTTCTAAGGGAACAAACACTTCACAGTCTAAATGCTGTAGAGATTATAGTCCTATATTTTTAATTCTCAAAGTTCCATATATTATTAGAGGTGGAGTAAAAAGTTTTCGTGATTACCTTCTCTGTATTATTTTTTTAATAGCGAAACATTTCTCATTGCTTTTTGTCTTTTTGAGAAAACTCTGTTCTTGTGCACTTAGGCCCTTCATTTAAAGTAGTCAGCATTAATACCCATTATCATCAACATTGTTTTCTTAAAATAATAGTTCAGAAGTGCTCTTCAGTAAGGAGTGATCCAGCAGCCCCAGAGTTGCTCATGATAATTACAGGGAGAAGAGGAGTAACCTGATCTTGTAAACATATCTGGGCAGTGTAACTTATTATTATTTTTTAATCTGGGTCATTACCATGTCATATGTATTCTCTGAAGGCGCTGGTAGCTTACCAGAGGTCACAGGCTGAAAAGGAAATGTGTATGCATATTTTTGATTATTGCCTTTTATTGTACTTTATATTGTTAATAACTGCAATAAATGCTGCAAGGCAGCAGTTTCACATTCCCTTAAAATCCCCACTCCCTGCCCCACCCGTAGCTAGCTCTGGTGTTGCAGAGTGGCACCCTCTCAGTTCTGCCTGCTGAGCCGTGCGTGACACTGCAAACAAGGTCAGAGAACAGATCCACCTTAAAAATGGAGAAGTGGAAAGTTTTCAGGAGAGCAGCTAGCAGTGGCAGGGGGATGGAGGAGCTCAGATCACCGTGGTGGTAGATTGCTTTGTGTTATGAAATCAAGTTACCCAGCCCAGTTGCTGTGAAGGTAGTTGGCCAACGCACTGATTCACTTACAAACCAGCAGTAGCAGTTTTAGGTACCGCAGCCTATACCCAAGTGTTTACAGCTCTGTGGGAAGGCTGCCTGTCTGAAGAGAGGTTGGGATCTGGGTCACGCAGCCGGCACTGTATGAGGAACAGTAATGCAAGCTGCTGGAGTGTGTTGCCAGAACAGAGGACGGATGTGTTACATGATGGGAACCTCTTCCCAAAAACTAGATCATTGGCTTTGCAAGGCTGATACGCATTTACACTTCCACTCTGAGTGTTTTTTCTCAGATCCTGTTGCTGCATATATCTTTGTTTTGTTCCTTGATGCTGTAATGGGGAGAAGGCAGATGACAGTGAAAGGCCTAAGGGGGAATTTACTCTTTTCCCAGAGGTAGCAAATCGAAGTAAAGTGATTAGGAAGAGATGCACTGGAGGGGCTTGCACCCTGAAATGCCACCTTGGGCTCCACGGGGCAGTGAGCAGTGGGGGGCGGGCATTTCCTTGAGCATCAGCAATAATGAGTTTCTGGCAGTCATTGGGAAGGTGTGGGGTGCTGCAGGCACTTGCCGACACCCCTCCTGCTATCAGCTGAGAGGCGCCTTGTGGTTCTGTGCCAGTTCTCAAGGGTCATAGAGCGCTTTATGGGGCACCTGCTCTGGTATGCTATGAGTAACTAGAAAGGTATTTTTTCAGGCCAAGTATAAAGGAATAAATGTACTTTGAAAGTAAGGATCAGAATGTCCAAAGTTCAGTGCTTTGAGCTAAGGTGTTTGTTGTTGTTGTTGTTTTTGTTTTGTTTTGGTGTGGTTTTTTTAGCAGTGATTGGAAATTTGTTGTGCAAACGAGACATGTTCTCGTCTGTCCTGCACACTGTTTGTTCTGCTTTAGGTTGGTTTGTGAAATACAGCTGAGAGTAGGGAGGTCTCCTGTCTTTAACTGGAAGGAATAAAGGAGGGCATGGTTACATGTATTGGATTACATGGTAGAAAGAACATCCTGCTTCAATGGAAAGATATCTTTTTTCACTCATCTAGTTTCTGGGAGAATAGTTAAGATTACTGTTGGATTTCAAGGGCTGCTTCCTTACAAAGAGGGGAAAAAACCCCACTACAAAACCCCTTAAACCCTGTTGTGCTTTCTGAGACCACTTTATTGTCTCATAAGATTAATACCCTCTCCGTTTTCTTAGAACAAGCTTGTGCTAAACTATGCTTACTGCAAAAGTCTTCCACCAAGTACCTGAAGCATTTTTTCCTTACAGTAAACATTTAAAAACATTAAAAATGGGATAAGATAGTAAAAAATTTATATTTTTTAAAGTTTTTTTATTTTTTGTGGGTTTTTTGTTTGTTTTGTTTTGCTTTTTTTTGGATCTGGAATACCTTGCTCATTTTCCTATTTAAAATATTAGATTTTAGTACTTGGAGCTCTGTACTACTTCTGCATAAGGTATCATACTTACCTACAAAAGAATTAATCACCTTACATAAAGCAGTATCCCAACTGTGGCATACAGCAGTGAATTTTTTTGTTGACAACTTTGAAATTAGACTTATGTTCCTATCTAAAATGTCCAACAGGAAAACATCAGCTTTCAGATAAGTCTTCATTTTGCTTTGTTTTATCACTTCTGAAATATTCTAGAAATTATTCATAACTTACATTGAATGAAAAAATGGAGGCAATAATGCAGTATGAACTCTTTTTTCTTTTTATCTCATTTAAATTTATCTTATCAGAAGGCTGAATGGTGAGGACATTGAAAAAGCTCCCCCTCTTCAGGGATAGTTCTAGCATGGCTGACTTTAGTTCTATAAATGTTAAAATATCAGAGGTTTATGAAGAGTCTTACAGAATAGCTGGTTATTGTGTTTGTTCTCTCCTATGGAAAAAAACCCTGTCATTTTTAGTGGTTACACTATTTTGTACTGGGTTACACATCAGCAGACAGGAACAAGAAGTGAAGCTCTATTTTCATGAAGTTGGTCGTGTTATTTTTAAACTTTCCCACTGTTTCACGCACAGGGGAACTGTTGCGCTCAAATATATTTTTGCCCGATGGGATACACCTTCACTGTTGATAGACTTGTAGAGAAAATAATAATGATACGTTGTTACTGCAATACTGTGAGAGGGAGAAAAGGGGGTGTGTGGAATCTCTGCTCTGCTAAAACTTTGAATAGCAGCTGGCAACTTTCTGAGGTAGGTAAAGACATTCAGGGCTTCCATGGCTCTGCCAGACTCTGATAAAGGCTATTTTGGAGGAAGTTGGTCTGATGAATGTTCAGATGTTCCAATGTCATCGAGCAGCTCCATTTCCCTTAGGAAAGCTTCTTGTGCATATTTTTGTGCATTAGACCCTGATAAGGGGATGACAAAATATGTTTTATTATGGCTGCAAGTTGCATACCTTATGATAACTTTGTAGGGAAGTAGATTTAATGTTTTCTGACTGGCAGCAATTAGTGTTGCTCTGAAACATTTTTAACCCTTCCCAGGTTTTAACTCCCCTCAGGGAGTTGGAATTTCTGGCTGTTCATGATGGTGTAAGCCCCAGAAGCTCTCATGTAGTATCTGCTGTGCTGAAGCAAATGTGAACTAAGTTGCTGTCTTTCTCCTAAACTTCCCTGTGAGATGTTTCTCAGGGCACTGCCTTGCTGAGCACAGAGTTAAACAAGCAAACATGTTTGTTTGTTTCTTAAATTCATTCCTTAGATCCCGTTGGTTGCCTTTACAAGTATGAGACGAGACTTCTTGTCTCCATTTCCACGGGGAAAGGAGCCTCTGCCTGCAGCGGCATGGAGGCTGTCATGTTTAATTGGCACAACGGGGGTTTTGTTCATTCATAGCTACTGCAAACGAGCTATTACTACGGTAAACAGAAAAGCATAACTAAAAATCTTCCTCGTACAATAGGTATTTTTTGTGCAGATGCTTTAACACATGTGTGCTGGGATGTTTTTCCTTCCTTTTTACAACAATATAAATTATGATTTCTGGAGAGGAAAGAAGGAACAAAGTTGCTTTTGTTATGAATTTTTCCAGTTGGATGTGAACACTTGATAAATGGCTGTTTTGTATAACTGGAATACAGGAGTTGAAGGAAGGTCTTGTTTTACTTTAGTATTGATTTATTGAAGAAAAAATGCCAGCAAACAACCAAAGCTACAGTATTGGTGATACAGAAGATGTTATGTATTGAACATTTATATTTTAAGTAGGAATATTTTAAAGCAGACTATGACAATGACAGCACAGTCCTTTGTCTGAACTAATAATTTGGATTTTGTTTTTCCTTCTTCGAAAAACTGAGGAAGATGTGTGTTATTTACAATGCTGTTTCCTTTGCAGTACTTTTTTAGTCTCTTTTCTTTTTTGTATTGCATATTATTACATGGAGTTTTTGATACAAGGTTCAGATGTTATTGCAATAAAAGGTGTATTACAGTGACTTCGTTTTTATAATGTAGTTGAGTAATATAAATGCTGCAGCTTTTGTCTGCATCTAGTAACTTGGTAACATTGACATTTCTGAAGTATAAAGCTGGCAACTTAATTTGAAATCACGCACAATTACAGTGCACTGACTTGTATCATTGCCTGGGATATCTTTGAACTATATTTGTATTTTATTTTCTGACACTGTTAATGTTTCTCACTAACAGACCTTCCAGGCTGCTATCAATCAAGTGTTTCCTGCAGAGGAGGATAGCAAAAAGGATGTAGAAGATAACTGTAAGTTATGAATTTAAAAATAAATTATTTATTTGAAAAAAATATCTGCAATGAAGAGAATATTGTTTCCTTAGAAACTTCCTGTTCCTTCCTTGTAGTCTTTGTTTGAATTTATGTATGACCTTCACTCGTCCTTTAAACTTCTTAAAGTAAGCCTATTTTAAATATAATTTATTGCACTTTTTATTTTTCAGTTGAACAGTTTAGAGGAACAGGTAGTCACATTATTCCCATATACAAGTGTTACCTGACTTCAGAAATGCTGCTTTCAGATTATGGGTGTAACCATTTTTTATAGTGTGGCAAAAGACTTGGTTGCTTTATCAGCAGCTGCACTGTGCAGCATTTTCCTGCATGTGAGACATTTCTCAAATAGCATTCCTGTGGAAGTACAGGTAATAGAAAATAAATTTTAAAATAACCTTCCCAAAACTGGAGACAGGAATCAGGACCACGGGAAAAGGAAATAGTTGAATTGGATAAAGGAGTGCTGGTGGAGAAGGAGTTTTGAGGTGAACTTGTGTAATAAAATTCACTGTTAATGTGCAGAGCTTTTATTTCATTAGATATTTTACAGTTAGGTGGATGAAAACTAGTCAAATCTGGGGAGAGGGAGAGAATGCCAAGAAAGCTGACTAAGCACTATCATCAGCTTTTAGAGAACTTTAAACAAATATTTTACTGCTGCTCCTCTGCAAATCACAGAGCCTCTCCTGTCCTGAATATCTGATGAAGGCAAGTCTTGCAAACATTCCCTGTAGTACTTACTGTTTGGTGAAAATCCTGATGACTTCATAAATAGTGAGCAAAAGTATCTTCTATTGTTCTTCTTTTAAAATAGAGGCTTGGAGTCTGAAAGTTGTTTAGGTGATGTAACCCCAATTCCTGTCTTGGAATAAGGTTTAGTATTTATATCCTATGG
The DNA here is from genome assembly GCF_003031625.1 of Empidonax traillii. Taxonomy (NCBI): domain Eukaryota; kingdom Metazoa; phylum Chordata; class Aves; order Passeriformes; family Tyrannidae; genus Empidonax; species Empidonax traillii. The sequence continues at coordinate 104,057 of NW_020955541.1, read as the reverse complement.
CAGGAAATACAGCTGTTACAGCTGCTCCATAAGGAACAAAAAGACGAGATCTGAGTCTTATGATCTGACTGAGGTGGTGCAGTGTTGTTATAATTAGAACGAAGCTGGTAGCCTTGATTTCAGTTGCTTATGTTTTTGGAAACAGGATGTGGGTGGAAATTTTTCAAAGTTGGTGTCTGTATTTTCTGCAAATAATGATTGTCAGGGAAATGCATTTAACCTGTGCATCTGTCACAGTGATTTTACTGAGATGTCCTGGCACTTTGGTGTCATAATCAGGGAATCGAAATTTGGAGTGAGATTATGGAAATAATTTGAGATTGTATCAGAACACTGTTCAATTAAATTAGTCAGAGAAAGTGTCTTCTTTGGCTTACCAAGTAAAAGATAAAACTTAAAAATACTTTTTGCCAGTAATCCTGTCTGAATCAAACATTATTTTGACTTTTCTAATGCATTTTCACTTGGTTCTCACTAGTTGAGGTTTACCTGCAGTATGTGTGAATCCCAAGTTCATTTTCCTTCTGTCAGAGAGCACTTGTGTTGAGTGTTATTGATCTAAAGAAAAAAAACTATACTGAGTGCTCATAATACTGTTCAAAAAAATCCTGAAAGACTAGTTAATAATACGCTTACCGTTCCAAGCTACACTTTACTGATTAACTCCCTTCTAGGAACTAATTTGCTGACATTTTGGTTTTTTGCACCCTTAGCCTTCCATGTGCCATATTCCACTAGCTGCAAGAGACACCTTTCTTAGTATCAAGCCCATCCTCAAATGAGAAGTTTTAGTAAATATTGCAAACAGTACAGAATCAACACATTTACTTCTTTTTCTGAGATTCACACTCCTCCTTGGGTCCCCCCAAGCCCCACTCATACATGTTACCATACGTGGAATTTCTTTTAATAGCCAAGAAAAAGATTAATTTCTTTTAAACTTCTGAGGTGGAAAAAAAGGAAGGGGGACAGGGTATCAGATAAGACTCTTAAAAAAAACCAAACCAGTTCTATCTGTGCAGAACCTTGCAATTAGTTGATAAAATAATTTTCCATACAAACTCTTACTCACTGTGTGTGCCAGGAGAGCCAGTGTGAGTAAATTTGACATTGATATTTCCTTGCTTCACTGCACTTATGCGAACTTTGTGTGTATAAGTAAATATATGGACAACTAAATGCACATATCCACACTGGCTGTATTTAGACATGAGCCATGTGAATATTCAGAATTCTTTGTCTCTCCCAGTGACTTCCTTTGCCTCTGGATATGGATGCCTCTTTTAAAGGATATATTCTAGAGAAGCATTTCAAAGCTGCTGACATAAGCCTTAGTTTGCATGTCTTGAGTGGAGATGGTGACATTCCCTCTGGGAGCAAGCTCCCATTTGCTCCCTGAGTCTACAGGTATAACTGCTTTAACAAGGACTTGTAAAGAAAGTACTGGGGACACCATGAAATCTGGGTTCCTTTGCTGTCCAAATAAGCATGCTAATAAAAAGTTGATGATTAACTGATGACTGTTTCCTTTAATATATACTGCAAACCCTGAGAGGTTATTAGGAAGATACGGTCAAGGGAGTCAACAGACAATTGTTTCACATCTCAGTACTGAGAATCTGAATGGCTTAAGTTTGAAGTTTGCTAATTTTTTGACACCCTGTTCCCTCCCAGGCAATACAGGGGGAGAGGAGACTTGAACTTTCATTAGGGCAAACAGGAGTTTCTGTTTCTGGCCCATTTCCTTCTAATGTCTCTTTCTCTTGGATGATTTCATTAAAAGAGGGGAAGGCAGACCTGTGGTTTGTGGTCCCAGAGCCATTTTCTCAGCCATGTGAACTGGGTGTGCCTGGGGAGGGCAGGACTAGTCCTGCTGTGCAGCGCTGAGTGTCTGCACTTGGTTGTTGCACCTACCAGAGACTGTGGGGTTGTGTGGGAATGTGTGTCTGCACCCTCCTGCTTCATGAAGGAATTGTGCACAGGTATGATTTCAAGGCTGTTGTAATCCAGAGGGAGAGTTTGCTTAGTGTAAAGCTAAAGGGTGCCTTGTGTGCCTCTGCCAGCACAGGAATATGAGTGAAAGGGATTTTGTGGAGGAAGATGGTTTCTTCTGACCAATCCAGAAGCTGCAAGGTCCTTCCAGAATCATGAATAATTCCAGGCATTTGAAGCAAAGCTGTATTTGGTCATGTAAAAACAGGAAGGGCTGTTACTCAGTGGAGCTAAGCAAGCCAAAGAGAGGCTGCAGATGGCTGGTGAACCTGACTTGACTTCAGGCATCCTTGTGGAGATGGCTGCACAGGTTGACTTTAGGTCAGTGAACTGGCAGCCCTTCTTACACGTTTGTGTAAATAAGTTGGAATACTCTTTTTTTTTCTGCTGGAGCCCTTGAGAAAGGGCATCAGTTCAACTTCAGACAACTTGGTTGGTCATTCTACTTGAGAGGTGTGCATGTAACCCTTGTGTGATGTACAGGGTAAAAGTTACTATGACAGAATCACAGAATCAATCAGGTTGGAAAAGACCTCTGAGACCGAGTCCAAGCTATGACCTGACACCACCATGTCAACTAGACTGTGGCACTAAGTGCCACCTCCAGTCTTTCTTTAAAAGGAAAAGACATTACAGGACAGTGCCTACTCCATCTACAATATTCAGATGTATACAGCTTTTTAAATGGTGCTAATACTCTAAAGTTTATCAGTATGGAAGCCAGTCAGTTGTAACTAGACAAAATGGTGTTGTCCATGTGAATTTTAAGCAGCAAGGTAAAAAGAGTTGTACATATTTGAAAATGGAGGCTGTGTAATGAGTAGTGACCTCAGATGGTTTAGGGATAATGTTTTTAACAGTGTTACAATGGGAACTGGAAATTACCTCTATAATTAAGGCAGCTGACACTTTCAAGTGCTTTACAGCTGAAAACAAGGACCAGCTTTGCTGGAATGTACACCTGTATGGTCTGAGGCTTTCTGTGGATGCCCATTTACTGCCTAGAGCCACCACCTTGTAATATTTTAGCAGTTAGTTCAGGTGTTTTCTGTTAGAGAACAAATAATAAAGCTGGAGTTTGGTGTGTTAGCATTTTTTTTTCCCCCTAACAGTTTCTTTGAGGAGGCCTAGTACTAACAAAATTCAGGACTGAAGCAGGGAAGGTGGGGTTGGTGCCTGTTGCTGCGATGATGGCTGCTGCTGCCTCCAGCCAGTGTCTCCCAATTAGATGTTATATCCATCAATCCCCAGAGCCAGCTGTTATTCTAAAGGTCAGCTGGATGGCATTACCCTGGGGGACGCTGTGGCTGAGACTGGAGAAGGGAGCTGGAAGGAAGGAAACAGTCATTGCTAGGGATTTTGGTAGGCACTAGTTTCTGTATTTGGGGGCCTGCATGGAGTGAGATGCACAGTGTTCGACTGACAGGCTGGTAAAAGGAGCTTGTGCTGAGCAGAGCCTGTGTTGAGGCTCCTGCAGTCTGACTCTGTTCTGCAACTTTCTGTATGGTAAAGAGCAGGTCTGTGGTTTTTAAAGTGTAGATTGAGTCAGCAGTTTTGCCTCAAGACATGTAAGGAAATGATAGGATTTAACTGTAACCAAAGAGAGGGCAAGTAAAATTCTCCTTAATCCCAAAATTTAGGTTTTTGTCTGTACATGAAGGTACTCTGGAGCTCTAAATGGTATGTGATCGTCTTTTACTTGCAGGTTCCCTGATGTATTTAAATGAGGCCACCCTCCTTCACAATATCAAAGTTCGGTACAGTAAGGACAGAATTTACGTAAGTATTTTGTGTCACGAGAACCAGTCTAATATATGTCCTTTCAAACATTCAACAAGTGTTTACAATCCTGGTTTCTTCCTATAACAGAACTGCTAACATGGAAAGGTTGAGGTTGTAGGCCTTTTTTTGCACCTTTTTATTTCTTACATGATACTTTGTTTGAGATCAGAATCACATTAATCACAATAATGCTAGCTAATTTTTACCAGGCAGAGCAATACATTCTTCTCCACATGACTGTTCATGTGCAACCATAGCACTGCTTTGTATAACAAAGCTCTGTTCCTGCAGGTACCTTACTTGACTGTTAACAAAGATAGTTTTCTTTCTTCATTATTTTTGAACGAAGCAAACAGGTGCTGTCTTTGACACCTCCTAGCTCAGATGTCCATCTTAATCTTTTATATTGCTATCAAATTGCCTAATTGTACTTAATGAATTCTGACTAAATTACATTTTGTCCTTGCCATCTGCCCGGACATTGACAGCTGTGAAACAGAAGATAAGAGTTCTCCTTCTTTCTTAGTTTTTTTTTTCCTAATAGAAAGCTGGCTAGGAATAATACAAAACAGTCCTACGTATTTTTTTAAGTGTCTGTGTTAAAATAATTAACTTTTAGCATACTGCTGTAAAATTAATTTAGTGAAACCCTTTTATATAGATACAAAAAGAAGGTATAGCTGTTTTCTTCTGTTGCAGTTGATTTACATAGCTATAAATTTTTTATGGCCCAAGATCAAGCCCTAGTTTTAAAATAAATAAATAAAAAAGGCCATTTGAATGCTGTTCTGGGAAAATAATCCTTAAAAAGCCTAAGCAAACAATAAACCTCCAGGGAGGTAAAATAGTGAATCTGAACTGATTATAAGGTAGGATAGCATTTCAGTTCATAAAGCCTTTCTTCATTGTAAACAAGTACTACTAATATGTTGTCCAGAGTGGGTGTATTTTCTGGAGGGGATAAAAAAAAAAAGTTGACTTTTTCCAGTTTATATTTTAACTCCCTTGTAAACAGTTTTCTGCCTTTTGTTTTATCCTGGTTAGCAGCATTTGTCTTGTTATTAAAAGGAAAATTAATATTAGTACTTGCAGCTCTTGAAGAAAAGTTTTCCTGCAGTGAAATAAATGCTAAAAATAGAAACATCTAAGAAAACAGTGATTCAACCCTCTATCAACATATCACAATAGTGTCCAAATTTCAGTTGTCTAGTGACATTTCGGTAACAACAAAGCAAATAAATTATTCAGGCTGAAGGTTTATCTCATTTTCTTTAGATCTTTTGCTGCATATCTTTTGCTTTTTTCTTTGATTCTAACCTCTCTTCTTCCCTGCAATCTGGCCATTATAACAAAGCTGTGAAAGTTTTTTTCAGAAAAAAAACTTTTCTACAGTCTTCCTTATCCCGTGGAAAGGTAAAAAGTAGCCTTCATTTGGATTCTTCTCAAATTCCTTCTCTGTGAGAGAGCATTTGCATTCCGTATTTCTCTCTGTGGAAGCAGCTATAGCTAATTTTCTCTCAGCTGAATGCTTTTATTGCCAGGCTTGAGTGCATTCCCAGGCAGGATCCTTTCAGTCCTTCCTGCTGAGTTGCTTCCATTAGATATTTTAAAGTGATCCTCCTCGCCGGAGGACAGTGCATTATGCTGTCCACAATCTTAGTTTATTCACTTTTGAGGAGGAGGTTTCTGGAGTCCTATCCTTGGTCCAGTAACGCAGACAATAGGAAATAATTTAAAAGGAGATTGGAAGAAAGGTCAGATTTAGGACATACTCCACAGCTCAGTGGTTAAAAAATTTTCCCAAGAGAATTCAATAGAAGTCATGAGAAGATAATAAAAGGAACTCTAAAAATATGTCCTGTCTTGTATCTGCATTAGCTGGAGAGAATCGTAAATGCAGTTGTTATATTTAAGCTGTAGCCTTCAATATTAATAGTTGTTGTTAAAAGTGATGTTAACCACTTCCTTGGATACTGGCTAATAGTTTGATGTTAATTGTTTTCTTCACAGACCTATGTAGCCAACATTCTTATTGCAGTGAATCCATACTTTGATATACCTAAGTTTTATTCTTCAGATACTATTAAAAAGTACCAGGGTAGATCGCTTGGAACATTGCCACCACATGTTTTTGCCATCGGTATGTATTGAACCTGTATTTGTCTTTTAAAAACAAACACTGAATGTGTCACAGTTGCCTATAAATTTCCACCTCCAACAGTGATAATTTATTTTGATGTATTATAAAATAAAACCACTACTTGCTAGAATTGCAAGTCTCCTCATCTTCAATATGCAGTTTGAAGAACTCAGAAATAAGCAACCGTGACAACCCTTTTATGATTATTCTGCACCTCCAGTGTTTCAAATCTAAGCAGTTTAAATCTAATTTGCAACCATTTAGAAAAAAAAAATTCTAAAAAAGAAATAAAGAAATTCAGATTTTGGAAGTGAAAAATGGTTTAAAAATGATTGGCATTGTCTTTCAGTGTAGTGATTTTCTTTGCCTTTTTTGTTTTCAGAGCACATACACTGTTTCTTTTTATATGCTTCCGTTACAGATGGAAAAACTATTGAAATGGTATTTATGGGATAAATCTGATTTCAGTCACTTTTTTAAATAAAAAAATAATTGGAAACTATAATCAAGATTTGACTTGTTGAAAGCAATTTTTTTTGCATTTTGTTTTGTAATCAAAAGTATAAATAGCTGGGGGTTTAGTACCTGTTGCATAGCAAGAAATTGATGTTTTTCCAGGTCTCCTTGTCTCAGATGTTACTTGTTGCAAAGTACTGAAACCAAAAGTTTCCCTTTGAAAAACGTACTAAAGCCACATTGGTTACTATTTTGTAAATACATTTAATTCAAGGGATGTTGTAGTTATAGGTGGTTGGTTTTGTTTTGTTTTGTCCTGGATATAGTTGAGTAGGCCTTTGTTTTCAAGCCTTTGAGTTCTTACCTGTCAGTGTTGGAAGATGAACAATTATAATGTAAATTAAACAGAAACAGACTGTAATGAACTGTAGTGCATTTAATTGTAAAGATTTACTTTTTATTCCTAAAAATGTTACATTTTGATTGTTGAACTGTAGCTCAACTTTATCCTTGCAATTCTGCTGAATATTAGTATGTGCCACGTTTAATGTATTCTTCTTTTTTAGCTGATAAAGCATTCCGTGACATGAAAGTGCTCAAGATGAGTCAGTCCATCATAGTCTCTGGAGAATCAGGAGCTGGCAAGACAGAAAACACTAAATTTGTTCTGAGGTTTGTGCGTTTGGACGAAAGTTATTATGTGAATCTCTTGTGTGGATGCATTTTGTTGACATACGGAGCTAATGGTGATCATTAGGTTTAAGACACAATTCAGTAAGATATGTATTAGCTTCTACATGCACTTTATTACAAGAAATTAATTGAAATAAACTGAAGTGCTGACATGATAATACGTGGAAATAGCTACATACTCAGAGAAACCTTAACTCCGTTGAAGGGACATCACATAGCTATTATGGTTTATGATGCAGGCATTTTAGTATTGCACATCTGGTCTTGTGGCAGATAAAAAAACATAACTAGACATGTTAACTGTATCTTGCAAGGCACTGCCGGTTTTGCCATAAATGTGCGTTTCCCTGTTTTCCTGTCTTAGGCTTTTTTTTTTAGTTTACTTGTGTATCCAGGGTTTTTAACTTTAATATACTTCAGCTAGTTTACTGAATAAGACTGAACAGTGGGATCTATTTATTTACTGATGTTCATATATGAGCAATACCAAGTCAAGCATTTTAAACTATATACAAGCCGTATTGCTGATGTATATCAGCCTTGCTTCCACTTGTTTGCATTATACTCTAACTGCTTTTTATCCCTCTGGAACACTGTAACTGGAGAGCTCCTTAAATATACTTATAAGTGACCCGATTATGCAGGGCAGCACAGTGCGGGCAGTGTGAATACACTCCCTCACCCCATCTTGTCCTTGTTTCCCTCTATAAATCTTCAATTCCATTTTTCCTGACATCATGTGTTTTCTAGTATTTATAGAGTTATCATCTTCCACATCCTCGGAAGAATTGTCACAACTGTCTGTCTGCCCGTCATACTGCCCTTCTCTGCCCCTGTGCATTCTTTCACAGATAGCTGTAAGAATTACTGCAAGATGCTGGTAACGATTCTTACAGGGGACATCCTGACTTCGGTCCTGCTAAAAGTGAAAAAAAGACAGGCGACACTGGGAGAGTATCTCCCAAGGAATGCTCTTAAAGGAGGTTGTTCCTCCACTTCTCAGCAAAAGAAGTTCTGATTACACAATAAGCAACGTTGCTGTTGCTTCTCCCCACCACCCGCCCCCATAGAGTCCATGTACAAAACATAATTGAGTTTTAAGAACTGGAAGATTTTACCCTTGTATGATCAGAATGTAAAATGTACTAATACAGCTCAGTTAGTGTTTCTAAAATTTTTTTGGAAGGTCCTATTTTCAGTACCTGTTTTTAGCTTGTCCCAGATTTACTTGTGAATTTCCAGAAAACATGCCCTGAGCACAGGGAGAAAAAAAAAAAAAAGGCTGGAACTTTAGAGCAAATACCTTGGGAATTTATTTAAAATTATTTCTTCAATTGCTAAATTGAATCTTGCCTTAATTATGCACCTGCAATTTCCTTTCTTCACCATCTCCATGTGGTTTTTTTATTAACACTGATAATTATGAACACAGAAACTTTATGCATGGAAACAATCTTAAATTTGGGAAATAGACATGAAATCTTATGTGTTTACTAAGATTTGTTAATAAATACAGATAGTACAGTAATAGTTTGATTATATTTGTGTAAAACTGTAATTTCCATATACATGTCTAAAAGAAATTTCTAAGGGGCCTTGGAGTATTGAAAAAAAGCTGAAGTGTACAAGAATATTGTTTTAACAAAAAAGAAAAGTTAAACTGCATTTATTTTAAAATGTATAGGTATTTGGAACTTATTTAGTATGCTCTCCCTGTAGTAAATGGTTAGTAAGTATGGTGCATAACCATGCTTAACCCTGTTTAATTGAGGTAATCTGACATGAGATAAATGATACCAATATTTTTATCTTGCTTTACAGGTATTTAACAGAATCCTATGGTAGTGGCCAGGATATTGATGACAGAATTGTAGAAGGTATTGAATTTTTCTTTCATTTAATTGAAAGTTCCAACACTTACATTTTTTTCAGAAGAGAGTCAACAGCAACTGAATAAAAGCTAGGATTTAAGCACTATCAGACTTCCTAGGGCATAATTTATGGGTAGTTGACCTTCATCCTAGATTCTGAAAAAATACTTTTTAATTTGTGTTACACTTTATTTTTGTTCATTATAGTATCATACAATCCTTGATCCAGAAAATGAGTGTGTGTCTGAATTGAACTTTACAACTTATGTACCCAGGGTTGGATTTTAAACTGCCTAAAATCTGCAAGGACAAAATTATGTTTTCGTGACAGTCTGTTATTACAAGGAAAGTGCAGTTCCTCCTAATCACCATAAAGTTCTCAAAGTCAGATAAAGCAGAAAAGTTCTTTTAAATTATGGTGCTAGGTCATTTTTCTGTTACAACTTTTTTTGTCAGAAATCACATAATTCAGATTAGTGTTTTGACTGTATCTGTCTTTATAATAGACTTCCAAACCAGATCAGAAGAAACTGTGTTGATCATCCAGATGAGCCTGTTCAATGTTGCATGCACTTCCTAACTGAACAAAAAATAACTTTTTGAGAAAATACAAACATCTCAAAAACAAGCAACCAACCAAATAATGCTTCATATGTCAGTTTTAGTCTTCTGTAGCATATAGCAAATTTACTTTGCAATTTCCTGACTCTTTTTCTTTATAAACATTTGTTTACCTTTTCTTTTGCTTTAAATTTTTCTGTTCTTCGTTGTTCTAGAGAAGTACTACAGGCTTTAATCTCTTGTTGACATAGGTTTGCTTAAAGCAGTTCCTTAGTGAAATCCACTGTGTGCTAAAGGAACTCAGAAAGTGGCCAGGAGTTGGATAATGCCTGATGCAAATTAATTGGTACTTGTAGGTATTCCTTGAAGAGTTTGAGTTTTTTTGTCTAAACCAGCATCAGCATCTGCATGGATTCTGAAGTGTTTTTGGCACAATTTTAATGACCACTCTTATTGCATATGTATTACTAAAGAACCTTTAACCTAACTGAAAGACCCTTGCGATTTGCTTTTATTCATAATCTTTTCTTTAAAAGTTAATATTACATAAAATGCCCGAATAGTTATCAAAATCTTTTAAGAAGTCAGATTTGTATTTTCATAAGCTTTCAGTTAAAACCAGAGAAAATCTAGCCAAAACAAAAAAGTTAATTCTTACATCCTACTACATTATGCGTTATCATCCATACTTTATCCAAGCAATGATGTTATTCCTTCATTCTTTAACTGTTGTAGGAGCAGATAAGTAGATGGTTGTCAGTGGAGTTTTAAATCTGAGTTTCTGCTTGCTTGGTTTCCAATGCATATTTTTAGCTAGAAGCCTTAAAATATCTTGTAGATCTTTTTAATGGCTTATTGTTAGTGAGATTCAGTCAACTGGTTCTCTTTGATCTTCAAAGCTGGTAAAATGCAGTCTTTCAGAGGCCTTTGTTTCATAACTACTAAGCATTTTGAAACAGATTAAACAGTGCACGATATTTGTCTTTATCTGCGTTAGATTGCTTACTGCCACTCTTTCTGTATGGGCTTTAACGTGCTTGAAATCAGCAACCAGTAAAAAAAAATAAAAACACTCAATCACTTAACTGAGCTAATTTGAAAGGGCAGTTTGAAGTAGTTTTTGAAATCAACACTCTCGTCTAATCTTTTTTTAATTCCCTAATCAATCTAATACAAGCATGACATTGCATGCATGACATTTAAGTGGCATTTTTGTCTGTGGGATAAGAGGGTAGTTTAGATTTTATGAATAATGACTAACTGGGAAGTGTCAAATTTTGTCTTGTCTCGTATAGTTTATATATTAGTTATTTACCTACTTGTGTAGAACAGCATAGTGGAATAATTTCTGGCATTTGTCTCTGAATTTCTTACAGTATTGATTACAATACTATGCAGTGTTATGTGATATCTAAGTACCTAATTTTATGTTCTACCACAATATATCCAGTATAATCTACAAAGTTGATTATTCCTAATAGCTAAGATTTTGCCTTTAATTTTCAAACCTTGTTTCCAATAAATTCACTGAATAATTGGTATGTGTTTGCTCTCTCTTTCTTTTTGGTAGTTCATTGATCAAATTCTAACACCACAAAAATTACTTTTTTTAAAATAGCAAATCCCCTATTAGAAGCCTTTGGAAATGCAAAGACTGTTCGCAACAACAACAGCAGCCGTTTTGGGAAATTTGTTGAAATCCACTTCAATGAAAAGGTACTGGGAGTTTGTTACAGAATAACCAGTGATTATTTTTTTTCATAAAATGGAAACACTAGACAGGCAGAAGGCTGAATAGACTTTTTAATCTTGCAGCAAACAGCTACTGTCCTACTTTACAGATGTGATTTGTATTCTGTCACCTTGAAAGGAAAACCAGAGCCACACACTACTGTGTCATTACTGGAAAGCAGTGGTTCAAGTCAGTAGGAAAATTACTTCCACCCATGAAAGATTAAAAATTAGTCCCATCATTGCAAAAAGGCATATACAAAGAATAATTCACATGCATTCCTTTAATACACAAATAGGTGTGAGTTACATATTAAAGTATTTTAGCTTTCAGGGAATTGTTGATTTTTTTTAATGTATTTTTGTGAAATGTTTGGACCTCACATAGTAATATGTACGTGACAGAAGTCAAGGAATTGTTTTTTGACAGAAATACTACTCACTGTGTAACTTTAGAAAAATTTTCTTTGTTTGGGTGTAGTTTTGTTTGGGTAGCGTATGTATTGCACAATTAAGGATGACTGTATGGCTGTCCAGTACATCCAAGTTGAAGACTTTTATTGATGATTTCTCTGGAGATTCCATATATGCCGCCTCCTCTTTCTGACTGAGGACAGAGGAACTGAAAGAATTTGTTCTTTTCCTGCAGAATTTAGGCTTATCTGGTCTTGAGCTTGCAGTCTTTTCCTAAGTTTTCATCACTTGGTTTTGTAACTAAACTTCAGAACTTTGGCTAACAGTTTAGATAGTAAACTAAACTCCTTTCTAGGTAGAGGGACTTTATCTGTTGGTCCAGTTCATGTTAATTATCTTGTGGAAAGGATCCAAATTTCTACTTGAAATGATGCATTCATGATCTGTCAACTTATCTGTCGACACACGGTGTTTCAGATTAATTGCTTTAGCTGAAGCAAACAGCATTCAGTATCTTCAGAAATTGCTTAAAAAAATTGTTTTAGTTGTCTACTGTAAGATCAGCCTGTTTACTTGAGCCCCTGTTTTACTTTGTGGTCACCTTGTTAGGTCTGATTTCTCAAAGCAATGTGAGTACAAACCAAGACCTTGTCAATGACTGAATAACCATATTCATTTGTCAGTCAGTAAGCCTTTCTTAGTTGCTGTAATGGCCATTAAGTTCAGGAATTTCCTTTCTATTAGGATTTCTCTAGGCACATGGAATTTTATCATAGGCCAGATTACAAATGGCTTTCAAAATGTGTGTTCCATCTCAGAAAAGAAGTGTAAGTTTTGGGAAATAATGTTCTCTCGTAATTGGTTCACCTAAGATGTTGTCCAGATATGTATTCTACAATTTTAACTGTTCTTTCTCTTTTACAAGTATCTCAGTGAAAAGCAGTGGTTTGTTTTCTTATCTTACTATGTATTATGTGTAGATATATTTTAATATTCTTTGGAGCAGTGTCCATTGAGTTAGCTGTGATCAGACAAACATAAACTGAAAAACTGAATCTCAAATAATCCAAAAGATATTCAGATAATCAGAAAAATATTTCTTCTTCCTAGAACTCGGTGGTTGGTGGATTTGTATCACACTACCTTCTGGAGAAATCTAGGATCTGTGTGCAAGGCAAAGAAGAGAGGAATTACCATATCTTTTACAGGCTTTGTGCTGGTGCTCCAGAAGACATTAGGGAAAAACTATATCTAAGCTCTCCTGACAACTTTAGAGTGAGTATCAGAATCAGCATTTATGAAACTTCTAATATTGTCATATGTGAATTTTTCATATAGATCATACTTAAATCTCTATGTCTTATCTTTGACAGACTCATTTCTATTACAAAAATATTTTTTTTTTCTGTCAAATATATTTGATCTTGAAATAAAGCTGCATGACATTTTTCCTTACTGGAAAAATGTCCATCCTGTGCTTTTTCTCTGTCATAAAATTGAGGAATCTTTGCTTTTCCAGAACACGTACTGTTGCATACCCAGCTGCTAGTAATGTTGTTATGGACTCTTCTAGAGGTATAACATGTGAATTTCTTGATTGTGATCTAACTGTTCTGTCGGTAATCTGTATTTAAAGTCCTAAAAACTACATTTATTTCTTCCTATCCCAACCACACGTTTAGGAAGACATAGGTGTGTTGTTCCACAGTTCTCTCTCTTAGATGTTTCTTTTATCTCGCTTGCTACCAAGGATCACACCACAGTGAAAGATGATTGTATTTCTCTATTACAGTCTCTATGCTTTCACAACACTTGTCTTTTCTACACTGTTCCACTTTCTTCCTGTCATACTCTGCGTTCTAGACTGACATTTGTACTACTCCAGTTTTATGCATCATTACACTTTGTCCTTTATGGTCACTCTATGTTATAGGATGAGACTCACCAGTCCCTTTCAGTTGAAATCTTCCTGCAGCCTGTTACTGGTCGAATCAATGGTGAAGCTAACAGAAGCAAATAAAACCAGTACTTAATATAATACTCTGAAGTATACCCAAATGAAAGTGACCTTAAACAGCAGGGAATGACTTGGATTTTTGTGCATACTTCTTTAAAAATGTTAGGTTAATGTTCAGTGGCAGGGAGAAAGCAGAGTTAAATTTTAGGAGTTGTTAGGAAATGAAGGGAGAATGAAACAGTGAGTTATGCGGCAATGTACATCCATATTTCTAAGTAACATACACAGTTTTGTCATCCCAACTCGGGAAAGAACAGTAAAATCCTTGGCTGGAGCAGAGATTGTGGTTGGATAATGTGGGCCTTTTAATTCAATTCAGACTGCCTGTTCTTGTGATTTCTGATTTCTTTACTGTCTCCCTTTCTTCCCTCCATGCTTTATTTTTAGGGGTTTTGCCTTTTCTGAGATTATATGGTTTCTCCTGATTAACCCTGATTCTGTGTTATGTTTCTAATAGCAAACCCACAGACAGGTTGGCTTTCTCTCTTACCATTATATTCTTGCATTCTTTTCCTCCCATTTTTTCATTTCTTTATTATTATTATTTTTTACTGCCGCAGTTTAACTTTTAACTTTTTCCCCCAGCTTTTCTTCTTTTTCTCCCCTTCTCTGTGGTCAGATTTCACTTGTTTTTGTCATGACAGACAAATAACATGGTTTCCTTTTGCTTTCTTTCCCTTCTGGTCAAAGTTTTTTTCTCTCTTTTGTGTTCTGTTTGCCTGAGTGACTTCCAACCACATTTTCCTTATTTTAGTATTATATTTTAATTTCTCAGTATGTTACATCTCGATTATTGCAGGTTTTTTTTCCTTGAGAAAAGAACATTACTGAATGCTTATCCAACTAGTGCAACTTTAATGATACTGCTGTTTCTCATCATTCCCCTGATTATACTTTCTTTTTCTCTACAAAGCAAGCTTCTTCCATCCCTTTCAGGGTCCTTCCAAGCCTACTCACATCTTATACTCTCATCACTAATTTTGTTAAGAAGGTGAAAACTCTTGCCTTCAGTCACTCATTCCTGCTATTTAATTACATTTAAATGAATCATAGGGGTTTGTTTGGTGGTGGTTTTTTTTTCCTTCTGACAATCACGCTTGAACTATCTACTTGAAATATCTGTAAATATCACCATGCATTTTGTTGACTTGCATTGAAAAGAAAAATAATGGCCAAATCAAATCCTACTGGTAAATACTAATCAGTTGTTTGCTTATGTTCTGTCAGTTGTCTCCATCTCTCACCGTTTCTTGCCTTATGCTTGGCTTGGAATGTCATGAAAGCAGAATTTTGTGTATTTCTAAAATACACAGACCAAATCCCTTGGGTTTGGAAGGGTTTTGTGACACAACAATGTGGAATTACAAGGACATAAGCTAAATGACTGTCATCTTTTTAGACTTCCTTGATCTTAAACGAGATGAGAAGCACTGCTAACAAAGGAATACGTTAGTGTGTAGATTGTTTTCTTTGTTGGTCTGTCTTCCTACTTGGATTTCTAAATAAAACTTTGACTGTGCTTATCTATTACTTTCCCTAATATCTTTTGTACTCACTTTCATCAGAATTCCAAGAGGGCTAGAACCTTTAAATATGCAAAGTTCCTACTAGCTTTGTGCAAAGTGGGGGTTATATTATTTCTTTAACTATTTAGCTGGTATCTTCTCTTTTATCTATTTGTACTCAGTTGTGTGATGGAAACTTGATCTGAAGCTTATTAGGAAAGAACTGCTTCCATTCTCTAGAAGGAAGGTTTTTCTTTTGAAACACCCAACGAACACAATACTTAAAAACAGCCAACATCACTTATTTTTGTATAATATGGAGCTAGTTTTCAAAATTCTCTTCTTTACTGTGCAGTTATTCTGAGAAGTGTTCTCTTGTATGTTTTGAAGCTAAAATATTGAACAAATTTTCAAATATGTATTTTTATTGTGCAGCCACTTTTCCATTAAAACTTATGAAGTTAATAGATTTTTATTTCTGGAACTGCATATGCTCACTACACACTCTTGGGGGATTTTTTAAAATCAAAAGTTCTGCTCATGAGAGCACCAGGGCTGTAGATGTCAAAGTCAGAATTATAACCTTTTTAAAATCAGGCTGGTGCAGTACAGCACTGAACAGCCTGAGTTCTCTTACAGAAGATGCTTTCTTGCATATTTCCTTTATAGAGAGTTTACAGTCACACCAGCTTTATCACCTTGTGACATTTTTCTTTTTTTACTTCTACTAAGATTGCAGCAGGCACTTTAATTTCCGTTAAGAATATTTATTGCTTTACCATAAGTTAGTATTTTAATCCTGAGTTCCTTGCATGTGAAAGATATATTCTGCATGTTAAATAAACACATTTTAACACTGTTTTTTTCTCCCCCTAAAGTAGATTAATTAAAAAAAACCTTAGGATAATTTTCATCTTTGTATGTATGTAAATTAATATAAATATACTTAAAGTTTATTAGTTGTATTGCACTGAATTCCCCTCAAGTATCATTTTATAGGAGACCTTTAGAAAAACAAAACTGTAAAAGGTTAATTTGCTTCCTAAATTTGTATTTCTTTTGTCAAGATTATTTTTTATGTCTTCATTCTCATCTGCTGCTTCAGGTTTCATCATAAAATGGTTTTGAATAAGCATGCTTATGTCACTTTTTTTTAACCATGTTTTGCTGATTGCATGTCTGTCTGGTTCAGAATTCATAGAAATGCCATCTTTCAATAATAGTAATAATAACAACAACAGATGGTGATATTATACTAGGCAAGGTTTGATGATTGATCAGTGTTTTCATATTAATGCTATATTTTTGACAAGAAAAAACATTCATTAAAAATTTATACTCTAAAATTGATTATTCAAAAAAAACCCACATCCCTAAAGCTACAGTTTCGCACTGCCTCTATCATGCCGCTTGAACATTTTAGCTTATAATGTCAAAGTCTAAATTAGGGCCAGCTTGAATTCTAAGACTCAAGCCTGGTTTCTCTTAAGTACACTGGGAGCTTGCGTTTTAGGTTCCTCTGCAAAAGTTTTCAGAAATTCCAAGTCATGGGGTAACCCTGTGCTGAACCTCGTAGATCGAGGTGCCTTAGGCTGCACCGCAGGGCTGTGAAAGTAAAGCTGCACAATAAATCTGTACCTGGAGCACTGTTCAGTTGAAGCTGAATGTTTTCAGATCTAAATTTCAAGAAGAGAGGTCAAATTGCCTTATGCTTGGGTTGCTGAAATTATAATGGGATGTTGTACTTCATAAAAAAAACCCCAAATCAACCAAAGTCCAAGTACAGTGATGTTTAGATGTTCTATATGATAACCTGAAGCTGTGTATTTGTGTGCTTTTAAAAATATAATTTCTCCCTGATTTATTATGTAAATTTACTTCAGGTTTTAGCTTTCCAATGAAAGCCATTATCTTGTGATTAAATGTATCCTACATTATTATTGAATACCATGCTGGTTCACATTCTCAGCCAGTCAGATAAGTTTTCACACTCTCTTCTTGAAGAGCATGACCTTTTCACTTCCCATCCCCATTTTCTGGGATCGTCTTACTAATACTGTAATCCAGGGATATATCATGTTTAAAATATGCTGTGCTTTGCATTCTTATTGGCTGATAAAGAACACTTTTCAGTACTTTGCTAAACACAAAGCTAACTTTGAACAGTTGTCACTTTGTTTTAATACTAAATTTGCCACCAAGTTTTCTTCTACTGTTAGAAATGCTTTGAAGAATATTTTGGGGTTTTAGAATTTTGTATCTAAATTTTAATCAAAGTGTAGAATTGTCTGTGTTCAGCTAGTTGAAAACATCATCTTTGTTCAACCAAAGAGCAAAGAATCAGTTCACTTCCTTTAGACAAAGGACTCTGTCCAAGCTTTTGGACAGAGTTCTTACATTCAGCTGAACAGATCTGCAAGAAAAAGCTGACGATCCCGTTTTGCTGAAAGGGGCAGTCATTATCTGAATCTAAATTCACTGTGATTTACTGAACAGTAAATCTGAATTTACTGTACAACATGAGATGTATGTCAGAAGCCAGGTGTTGAATAAGGCTTCTGCTTATAGCATGTTATAAGCTTTTAATATTCTTCAGGCTTTTGAATACATTGTCTCTTGCTACTTATAGAAATATTTCACTGGTGAGGTACTTTGGTATTAGACATAGGCCAGAAGATTAATTTTTTTTAGTTCCTAATTTTGGTTGTCTTTTGTGTAATCCCAGACTCCATTAATAGGTTTAATATAATCAAACATTAGGAAAATATTGTGTGCCTTAACAAAATGAATATCCCAATGTGTCAAAAAGTATTTTAGTTATCAAAATGGAGAAGCTTTCATTAGAACTTTGTTACTCTTGTAGTTCTTTGATTTTGTTGATGTAAATAAATACATATTTAAGAAATGAATTCTGGCTACTTACTGTGTTGTTTGTATCATATGTTTAAATTGAAGCTTTATAGGGCAAGCCTTAAATAAAAGCAAAAGTTTTCCTTACTTCTGTCTTTAACTATCCATTTCCACTTTTTTATTGTTACAGTATTTAAATCGAGGCTGTACCAGATTTTTCGCTAACAAAGAAACAGACAAACAGATTTCGCAAAATCGCAAGAGTCCTGAGGTACGTTTGTATCTTCAGTTAGTTTATATTATTAATTAATGCAGATGGAGTAGAAAATTGTTACAGTTTTAAAGTATGGAATGAAATGTTCATTTTACACATCTTTATAGGTCTAATGGGTACTGTCAAAGCTGCTCTATTCAGAACTTTGTTTTGGAGTTCAGTCATAGAAATACATTTTAACGTGCATCGTAAAATCCCAAGTGGAACAGTGTATATAAAACGGTTTCCTTTTCATTCTTATAATAATGTGATACTAAATTACGCAGCTTGTCTTCTGTGGAAAACAAGAATCTATCCAAGACTTTCTGTAATTTTCTTTTTTAAAATCTTACTACTGCTAGAAATAGGTCAGAAGAATTTTTTTTTTTCCAGAGCCATTTTTACTCTCTGGATTTTTGAAGTGATGTTCCAAACTGTTTTAGAAATCAGTTATAACTCAACCTCACTTCTAGCATGAGCATATTCTCCTCCTTGGGACACTTTCATGGTTTTTGTTTTCCCCTCACTGTTAACGGCTAGTTATGTCAGAGAATGGCATTTCCTGGAAGAAAGTGTGAAACTTAAAAACATTTATATCCTCCTGCTTCATCTCTGTTTACGTTTTTTTTAGAACTGGAATTACCAGAATTTTGAGCTTGTTTACAGGAGAATACTAAAGAATTTGTTCCAAATTGCTCTATTCTCTAATAAAATTTTCATCTACTCATAACTAAAGTATGAAATTCTCATTTGTATAGCTAGAAGATATTTCAAATATTAATCAAATCCATATTTGTGATTCCACAGCAGCACAAGCTGCATATATCTGACAAAAATAAAAAAATAACTTTACTCAAAAACTTTTTTCCACCAAATCACCATGCCATGTCTTTTACTTTTGATAACTTGGGCTTTAAGCTCATGCCAAGCTATGAGAGATAGCATAGATACCTTCTTTCCTCAAGTCAACATTGTTTACTCCTTGATTTCTAGTGGTTTTATGTTGTGACACTGAGCATGTAATCCTGATTTCTTTTAAGTGTAGGCTATTTTTTATAATCAGGGATGGTGGAGATTGATTTGACATTACTGTGAGGCAGGAAGCTCCTAGATTATTTCATTCTTGTCATATAGGCTATGAGATGGTTTGGATATTTTGTCTCAGATTACCTAATGTGCCTTTAATGAAGCTTTGTGATGGCGCTGGTCATTTATGTAGGCATAGAGTTATCAGCGTTCACTTATTCTTGCTACTGGAAGATGAACCTCTGCAATCCTCTGTTACTGATGTGATTTACAGGCAAGTGTTCTGTCATGAACCATAGCCTCTAAAGGACTTAATTTGAAGTAAGAGAGGATTTACTTTGAAATAAGTGCTTCTCTAAACTAAAACATACTTAGAGAATAATTCGGAAAATATATGTAAAACATGAATTACAGGAACATATGATACAGTAATACTTGTATGTTACAGGTATATATCAATTTGAAGGTTCAACAGAGGATCAAAGTTCAATGATATTTAAACCTACTCTAGCCATTTAAACAGGAAATATATTACCTTGTTCAGGTTTTTAAATTGGAAATTTAGTACTTACTCTGTCATTTTAGAAAAAAATATTAAGATTGTTTATTTGAATAAATGAGCTGGAACAGTCAATTAATACTTCAATTATTTTTGTGTTTTCCTTATCAGGAAGATGAGGTGATCATTTTACCTAATTAACATGTAGATAATGCAATTGATGTGCCTACATGTTGTGTGAAGTGAATTTTTCAGATGCATGTGGTGTTTTGCTTTGATAAAAATGATGTTAGCTTATTTGACATTAACAAGAGTTCTATTTAGTTAATTATTCTTTTTAGTTGAAAACATTTAAAAATAACTGTAAAAACATAGCTCAGTCTGTGCATGTTCAGGTAGTCTCTTGAATGCATGCGGATGTGTTACTATCCACTGTTTAAAGTCGTTTATACTTAAAGTAGCTTTTGATGTATATAAATCAAAAAAATCAGCAAAAGGTTAAATTAGTATTTCAGAACATAGCTGGTATTCTTCTAAGCCATAGGCCACTACAAATTCTGTTTCTTAATTAGCAGCAAATGTTAACAGGTATATTTCTCTAAATAATTCTGTTTAGAACACGGATAACTGATTTGTCCTATGCTCCTTTCCCATGGCCTGTTATTCTGTCATCCTACTACAAGGACCTCGATCTTCTTTCAACTGCTGGGAGTGGAAGGACTCCTTTGTATAAATGCTTTGATAGCTCCCTTAGCTGAAGTCATCCTTTCTCCTGCTTCCTATCCCATCCTCCCCTGTCCTTAGCTGTCACATTCTCCAGCTTCTGCTTTCTGAAGAGAGCTTGAAGTTTGCTTTGAAATTTAAGTTTGAAGATCGTGCTTCAAAGTATCAACAAGTTAAAATAAATTAGGGTCCTGTATTGTATGAAGAGCTCGAATCTCTTTTTACCTAGTGTGGCATGCTTTTTTATGCTTTTTGTTATGGCTTATTCTTGACTGGAAATATTTGCCTACCTTTAAATCATGTACTGAATTTGTGGTTTATCTTGTTTTATAGTACCTTAAAGAAGGTTCCTTGAAGGATCCACTGTTAGATGATCATGGAGATTTCAACAGAATGTGCACAGCAATGAAAAAGATTGGACTGGATGATGAAGAAAAACTTGATCTTTTTAGAGTAGTGGCTGGTGTCCTTCACCTTGGAAATATTGATTTTGAGGAAGCTGGGAGTACATCAGGTTAGATGAAGCATAAATTGTTTTCTGTAAAAATACTGAAAATGTCTCTTGATTAGAGATGTTACCTTTCAATGTGAATTATGGCTTTAGAAAGCTGCTTTGTGTTCAAGGGTAATTTAGTCTTAATTCACCCCATTTTGAAGTCAAGTTTACCTATTTGTTTTAAATTTGTACTTCATTACATGCTCTAAAAGCAAATAGGCTTTCACTGAAAATATTCAGTGAAGAGTTTAATAAAAAGGAAAGAGACATTCTGTGTCTCAAAATCATACTTGTATTTTAATGATAATTTTCAAGTCCAGCTTCTCACTAATGTCATGAAAATATCTTGTAATTAGCAACTCTATCTGTAGGGAAAGAGTTTTGCCTTCCAAAAATACTATCACGGCAGTATTTAGAGAGGTGAGGGGAAAAAAAAGTTACAGCAAAAACTTAGGACAATATAAACTTCCTAATTTTAAGATGTTGCTCACAAGATGAGTTAGTACAGTTGTAGCTGGGACTTAATAGCAGAATGTGCAAGAAGGTTGAGGAAGGAATTAAGAATATTAATTTTGGGAATTGCCATTCTTACCTTACTACTGAAATCAGCCTCTCTAAGTTGAGAACTGCTGTCTATAAACTCCTGAAGGACTGAAGAAACTCGTGGTCTGGATGTACTACAAATATAATAAAAGTAGAAAATATAAGTATCTAGATCTTTACCTTGTGTTGCAAGAGGCAAGTTCCTTTTGGTCCTGCTTCAAGTATGTATAGCTGTTGGTAAAGCTGTTTGGAAGGGCGTAGCAAAGAATATTTTAATAGGTGTTCTAAATGAGTTAAATGACTACTAGCCTTGCAGGTTCACTAGCTCCTGACTCCAAGCACAGAACCACCATGGAACTGTACAAAACATTCTGTTCAAAAGAGATCATGGGAGGTCTCTAATCCCATCTGTTGGGCCAATGCTGAATTCAGACTGGGTAGCTTAGGGTTGGCACAGAGGAGGTGTTTTTTTGTGTTTTTCTTTCCTCATCTCCTCTCCATAGGTCAAATCAGAACCTCCCCAGTCTCAGTTCATGATGTTGCCATCTTCATGAAGATGACTGAAATGAACATAATTCTTAAGCTTCTCAGGGAGTTCCCCTGTTTGGGCCTTTCGTGAGTTGGGACTTCGGGGTTGACAAGGTGGAACAGAGTGAAAAAGGTGCAAATGTGAGGAGATGAAGTGAAGGAGGCAAATTTGCAGATGACACCAAGCTGGGAGGGAGTGTCGACCTGCCGGAAGGCAGGAGAGCTCTGCAGAGGGATCTGGATAGACTGGAGAGATGGGCTGACTCCAATGGGATGAAGTTCAACAAGGCCAAGTGTCGGGTCCTGCACTTTGGCCACAACAACCCCCTGCAGCGCTACAGGCTGGGCACAGAGTGGCTGGAGAGCAGCCAAGCAGAAAGGGACCTGGGGGTGCTGATTGAGAGGAAGCTGAACATGAGCCAGCAGTGTGCCCAGGTGGCCAAGAAGGCCAATGGCATCCTGGCCTGCATCAAGAACAGTGTGGCCAGCAGGAGCAGGGAAGTGATCCTTCCCCTGTACTCTGTGTTGGTGAGGCCACACCTTGAGTATTGTGTTCAGCTCTGGGCCCCTCAGTTCAGGAAGGATATTGAGGTGCTGGAGCGGGTCCAGAGAAGAGCAACAAGGCTGGTGAAGGGA
>NW_020955541.1:77962-80533 GCF_003031625.1 Empidonax traillii | reverse complement strand
AGGAAGAAATTCTTTACGGAGAGGGTAATCAGGCATTGGAACGGCCTACCCAGAGAGGTGGTGGATTCACCATCCCTGGAGGTTTTTAAGCAGAGATTGGATGTGACCCTTAGTGCCATGATATAGTAATTGGAGTTGGATCAGGGGTTGGACTTGATGATCTTGGAGGTCTTTTCCAACCCAATCTATTCTATGATTCTATGATTCTATAAGTAAGAGGAAGAACCATGAATGGTGAGAAAAGTCAGGGTTTAAAAAAGGGAAGGTCACCGGAAGACTTATAATCTCTGAATGTTGAAATTCAGACCCGTTATTCTTCTGGCATAAATTATGGAACTTCTGAAATGTTCATTTCATTGGGCTTTATCTGCTCTCACCTTCTATGCGTGTTCACACAGGATGTGTATTTCAACTGCTTCAGGCAGTATGTCTCTTACAAGAGACCCTCTGAAGTTCTGTTACTGCTTTCTTGGAAGCACCAATCAAAAGTTGTTTTCTCCAGGTCAGACAGTGTTTCAGAGCATCCAAAATTAGTCACAAAAGCCTTAAACTTTTAAGGACTCCTCCTTTTTTTTTTTTTTTTTTTTCCCCCTTCTCCCTACCCCTTACTGTCATTGTAGAGGAATGGAAGGAATTCAAGTGATGTTTGACTAGTTATACCTTTTGGCCTCTTTGCCTACCTGTAGAAATAAGTTTTACCGTGAACAAATTCTTACTGCAAACAACACGAAATACATGTAAATAAGTGTTAGATTTTCCTAAAGTGTTTGGTGCTCCAGTTGAGAGATCTGTGCTGGCTGAGCCCTGGCACACACAGAGGGATGAGGTGCAGAGAGCAAAAGGGAGCACTTCTCTTGGCTGTTTACTTGGGAAGTGTACATACCTTTATCTGAAAAATGCAAGAGTCTGCCATGCCAGGCACTTCTGCTGCATAGCAAGGAAGCCTGGAGGATTACAGGAACATCCAAGTCCAGAAGTTTTGTCACTACAGCTAATTTGTAGGTGTTAGCACGTCTGCATTTTGGGATACGAGCAGGTTGTTTTTTGAACAGCCTGGACAGTGTTCTAGAAATACAGAATTACGTCTGTAGTTTTTGGCAGGGGGTTATTTTTGCATTTACTTCCTGGTATTTTCTTGGGTTTTCAAAACTGACTCTTCCCATTTAACTACATGAAGTAATTTCCAGAGGCGAACCTTTGATTCCTTCAAAGCCGACGCTCCCTTCGCTGGTAACATTATGATGTTTAGTAGGACGATGACCAGCAGGGGCCGGGCAGGACCATCACCGGCCAGTGTTTGTCCTAGAGCTGGGCTGGTGGTGGCTGTTGCTCTGCCGCGCTGTGGTGCGCGGGGTGTGTGTGGGTGTGTGTGTCCCTCGGGGGTGCGGGTGCCGTGCGGGGTGTGACGCGCGGGGTGTGTGTGTGTGTGTGTGTGTGTCCCTCGGGAAATGCGGGTGCCGTGCGGGCTGTGACGCGGTGTTCCCGGTGTCTCCGCAGGGGGCTGCACGCCGCGGGCGCAGAGCCAGCCGTCGCTGGAGCGCTGCGCCGCCCTGCTGGGCCTCGACGAGGACGACCTGCGCGGGAGCCTCACGACGCGCGTCATGCTCACCACGGCAGGGGGCGCCAAAGGCACGGTCATCAAGTGAGTGCGGCGGGGCCGGGCCGGGCCGGGCCGGGCGTGGGAGGGGGGCTGGGTGGGCACGGACCGCCCGCCCCGCCCCCGGCTCCGGCAAGAGGGGGGAAAAAAGGCCCCAAAGTCTCGCTTAAGCAGCTGCAAGTGTGAACCGAGTTGCAGTCAGCCTAAGTGCAGCGATCTGTAGCGCTTGCGTAGTGGCTTAGCGAGCACCGGTAGAGGTGTCCCGCAGAAATAAGAGAGCGCAGAGGGCTGACAGGCTTACCGTGTGCATCCCTTCACAACAAACCTTTGCAAGCTTGTGCCTATGCGAGCGATAATTTTGAGATGAAAAACTTTCAACAGGGCTTTGACATTTTTTAATATGTCTTTCATATGTATAATATATATTTGTATATTTATATATTTGAAATGTATTCTATGTATTGATAAAGATATTATATATTATGCATTTATAAATTGTGCATTCGTATATAATACATATAAAATATATATTATATATTCATATAAAACCATATATGTATATATATATGTGTGTATATGTATATATATATATATATATATATATTAACCAGTTGATCCAGGTGCACATTTTTATATGCTCAGGCTTGCTTATTTAATTGTTTTTAGGACATTGGAGTGTTTTTAAAAAATTTTACTTGGGAGAGTGGCAGTTGTATAATGTCTGACTAAAAGGGTTTGGTTTTTTTGTTTGTCTGTTTTTCGGGGGAGGAGGGAGGGAAGAAAAGCTTGGAGTAAGTGACTATGAGATTTTATAAAACCTCTCATATGTCAGTGAGTACACTGTGTGGCCAAAGAAGTATAGCAATCAGCCTGTTAAATCCATAGCCTACACAGAAAATTTGATATGGTAACAGATTTAACAGATACGCTGTATCAAGGCATGTCAATGCTGTGCCTAAAATATTTCAGAAGAT
>NW_020955541.1:75367-77941 GCF_003031625.1 Empidonax traillii | reverse complement strand
GCCAGGGGAGGTTTAGGTTAGATGTTAGGAAGAAATTCTTTACAGAGAGGGTAATCAGGCATTGGAACGGCCTACCCAGAGAGGTGGTGGATTCACCATCCCTGGAGGTTTTTAAGCAGAGATTGGATGTGGCCCTTAGTGCCATGATACAGTAATTGGAGTTGGATCAGGGGTTGGACTTGATGATCTCGGAGGTCTTTTCCAACCCAATCTATTCTATGATTCTATGATTCTATAAGTAAGAGGAAGAACCATGAATGGTGAGAAAAGTCAGGGTTTAAAAAAGGGAAGGTCACCAGAAGACTTATAATCTCTGAACATTGAATTCAGACCCGTTATTCTTCTGGCATAAATTATGGAACTTCTGAAATGTTCATTTCATTGGGCTTTGTCTGCTCTCACCTTGTATGTGTGTTCACACAGGATGTGTATTTCAACTGCTTCAGGCAGTATGTCTCTTACAAGAGACCCTTTGAAGTTCTGTTACTGCTTTCTTGGAAACACCAATCAAAAGTTGTTTTCTACAGGTCAGACGGTGTTTCAGAGCATCCAAAATTAGTCACAAAAGCCTTAAACTTTTAAGGACTCCTCCTTTTTTTTTTCTTTTTTTTTTTTTCCCCTTTCCCCTTCTCCCCACCCCTTACTGTCATTGTAGAGGAATGGAAGGAATTCAAGTGATGTTTGACTAGTTATACCTTTTGGCCTCTTTGCTTACCTGTAGAAATAAGTTTTACCGTGAACAAATTCTTACTGCAAACAACACAAAATACATGTAAATAAGTGTTAGATTTTCCTACAGTGTTTGGTGCTCCAGTTGAGAGATCTGTGCTGGCTGAGCCCTGGCACACACAGAGGGATGAGGTGCAGAGAGCAAAAGGGAGCACTTCTCTTGGCTGTTTACTTGGGAAGTGTACGTACCTTTATCTGAAAAATGCAAGAGTCTGCCATGCCAGGCACTTCTGCTGCATAGCAAGGAAGCCTGGAGGATTACAGGAACATCCAAGTCCAGAAGTTTTGTCACTACAGCTAATTTGTAGGTGTTAGCATGTCTGCATTTTGGGATACGAGCAGGTTGTTTTTTGAACAGCCTGGATAGTGTTCTAGAAATACAGAATTACATCTGTAGTTTTTGGCAGGGGGTTATTTTTGCATTTACTTCCTGGTATTTTCTTGGGTTTTCAAAACTGACTCTTCCCATTTAACTACATGAAGTAATTTCCAGAGGCGAACCTTTGATTCCTTCAAAGCCGACGTTCCCTTCGCTTGGTAACATTATGATGTTTAGTAGGACGATGACCAGCAGGGGCCGGGCAGGACCATCACCGGCCAGTGTTTGTCCTAGAGCTGGGCTGGTGGTGGCTGTTGCTCTGCCGCGCTGTGGTGCGCGGGGTGTGACGCGCGGGGTGTGTGTGGGTGTGTGTGTCCCTCGGGGGTGCGGGTGCCGTGCGGTGTGTGTGTCCCTCGGGAAATGCGGGTGCCGTGCGGGCTGTGACGCGGTGTTCCCGGTGTCTCCGCAGGGGGCTGCACGCCGCGGGCGCAGAGCCAGCCGTCGCTGGAGCGCTGCGCCGCCCTGCTGGGCCTCGACGAGGACGACCTGCGCGGGAGCCTCACGACGCGCGTCATGCTCACCACGGCAGGGGGCGCCAAAGGCACGGTCATCAAGTGAGTGCGGCGGGGCCGGGCCGGGCCGGGCCGGGCGTGGGAGAGGGGCTGGGTGGGCACGGACCGCCCGCCCCGCCCCCGGCTCCGGCAAGAGGGGAAAAAAGGCCCCAAAGTCTCGCTTAAGCAGCTGCAAGTGTGAACCGAGTTGCAGTCAGCCTAAGTGCAGCGATCTGTAGCGCTTGCGTAGTGGCTTAGCAAGCACCGGTAGAGGTGTCCCGCAGAAATAAGAGAGCGCAGAGGGCTGACAGGCTTACCGTGTGCATCCCTTCACAACAAACCTTTGCAAGCTTGTGCCTATGCGAGCGATAATTTTGAGATGAAAAACTTTCAACAGGGCTTTGACGTTTTTTAATATGTCTTTCATATGTATAATATATATTTGTATATTTATATATTTGAAATGTATTCTATGTATTGATAAAGATATTATATATTATGCATTTATAAATTGTGCATTCATATATAATACATATAAAATATATATTCATATAAAACCATATATGTATATATATATATATATGTGTATATATATATATATTAACCAGTTGATCCAGGTGCACATTTTTATATGCTCAGGCTTGCTTATTTAATTGTTTTTAGGACATTGGAGTGTTTTTAAAAAATTTTACTTGGGAGAGTGGCAGCTGTATAATGTCTGACTAAAAGGGTTTGTTTTTTTTTTTTGTTTGTCTGTTTTTCGGGGGAGGAGGGAGGGAAGAAAAACTTGGAGTAAGTGACTATGAGATTTTATAAAACCTCTCATATGTCAGTGAGTACACTGTGTGGCCAAAGAAGTATAGCAATCAGCCTGTTAAATCCATAGCCTACACAGAAAATTTGATATGGTAACAGATTTAACAGATACGCTGTATCAAGGCATGTCAATGCTGTGCCTAAAATATTTCAGAAGAT
>NW_020955541.1:65921-74451 GCF_003031625.1 Empidonax traillii | reverse complement strand
GTGACTATGAGATTTTATAAAACCTCTCATATGTCAGTGAGTACACTGTGTGGCCAAAGAAGTATAGCAATCAGCCTGTTAAATCCATAGCCTACACAGAAAATTTGATATGGTAACAGATTTAACAGATACGCTGTATCAAGGCATGTCAATGCTGTGCCTAAAATATTTCAGAAGATGCTTGAATCTCTCTTGTCATGAGGGCTGCACAGTGCTCCTGTGAACTGAATTCTGAAATCACATTTTAGTTTTAAAAAGTCCACTGCAAATGGTAATCCAGAAATGTGCAGCTTCTTGCTGATGCTGGTAAACAAACATTTTAATCTTGACTGCAAAGTTAAAAATGTTTCATAGAAGCTTGACTGCAAAGTTAATAATGTTTCATATATATATATATATATATATATAAAATTGTGGCATGGGATACATTTAATAGAAAATGTTTCAGTTTTTTTCCCTGAAGCTATTATCATAGTAACTTCCTAGACATAGAAGCAACATAGTGATTTCTTATATACACATGGAGAAGGAATAATGGCGAAGAACATGTATAAATGTGGTGCTGATGGTAACATTTCAATACCATGAGATTTATGAAAATTATTTCATTACCATTACCTTTTGTAATGAAACACTCTAGCTTCCACCACAAATTTTCCCTTGCTGAGACTGATCCTAGCATGCAAGCTGTGGGGAGTGCTAGCTAAGCTACCTGCAGCTGAATCCTGTGTTTTAACATTTAGTTTTGTAGTGGTTTTGAATCTAGGCCTTCCTTGGTGATCAGGTTGTAACCAAGGAACCAAGGTCATGTTCCCAGTATTCCATTCGATTTTACATAAGCAAGAGTATAAATAAGGAGAGAGAGGAAACTCTCGCTCTCTTTCTTCCGGCGGACCCAAGGTTGAGGTAACTCTACTATCGCTCTGCCCGGGTGAGGGAGTGAGGCCTGGCGTGTCTGGTTGGCCTTGAGAGGCGAACAGTGCTGTAGTAGCTGTGTGGTGTGGCTCACTTCCTCTCGAGGGGAGTATTTAACTTTTTGTCCCTTTTATCCCTTTTGTATCCCTTTTTGTCCTTTTTTTTCCCTTTTCCCTTTCCCTTCCCTTTTCCCTTTTGGGGAGTTCCCTTTGGTTGGTAGTGTGTATATAGTTTTATATATATATATATATATAAATCTTTCATTTAAAATTTATTCGTTTTGGGTTCTTTTGGGTTTTTTTTCGGTCGGCTGGGAGAAAGTAAAAGAGAGGAAGAAGGTTTTGTCCCCGGGGTCCAGGCACTTGGCTGGGAGCCAAGTCCAACCTGGGACAGTTTTCTAAGTTGTGCATTTGCTCAGAGTTAAAACATTACATCAAAAACTGAACTTGGTCTAAGCAGTTTTGAGCACATTAAAAGAAATTCTCAGTGTTTAGTTGAATGCATCAATCTTTTAATTATGAAACTAATTAATATTCTCTTCACTCATTAGAAGAATACACATGTGCTTCTTACTGATTTATGGAAGCAATCAGATTGTTTTAGTGAATCAGAAATACTTTATTCACATTACACCAGAAGTTTCATACACGAAAGTCACAATTATGTTTATTAATGTGGTTTAAGTTCCTTGCATATTTTATGTTTTGAAATTTATTACAATTATTTATGTTGAAGTAGTTGTTAACATTTCATAAACTTGTGGACTGAAAAAAAGTAACAGATGATCGATTTAACTTTGGTATGTCACTGTGGCCAGTAAGGGTGACAGCTGTTAGTTAATGCGTGCTCAGGTTATGTCAGACTTCTGAGGTGAAAAGTTGGTCTTCGGGCCCTTGAGAGCATTGACTTTTAAAATAAGTCTTTAAGGAACATAATGGATTTAAGCAGTGAAAGTTGCAGTGGTCGAGAGCTCATTCTGTTAAAGAGAAGAAATAACTATAGTGAAAACACTGTTCCGTGCCCACTTCCTGATCTCTAGGGTGAAACTGATCTCCCCGGCCAAAATTTAGCATAATAAATCTACCATGACATCCTGTTCAGTTTGAACATCATGAGTCGTTTTTCAGGGGAATGCAGAGGCTCCTCTGAACTAACTCATATTCAGGAGTCTTTAAGTTTAGCACAGATATGGGCTCTTGTTCAAGTAAAAAAACATTATTACCAAATAGCTGATGTTTGAGGTGTATTTCTAGATAGAGCAAGCAAGTAGACTTCTTAGTGGTCTGCTTATTTCTGTACTTTGAAAGAGTAGATATGCAAGAGTTAGAACTTCATAGTGACCATCATGAAAAAGTTACAATGCAGTGACAAATGGTAAGTAATTATTGGGGGGGGGGTGTAAATGTATTATTCTGCCTTCAGTTAAAAGTTCAAGGTCTAGATCTTGTAATAACATATTCAGTAGTTAATTTCATAGTTTTTGTAAATTCTTCCTCTCTCCCCCTGCCTCTCTTCAGTTACTAGAAATTGAGGACTTATAGTTACTATCATCTTGGTACCTTATCAGATTATATGGAAAGCTACAAATGATTTTTTTCTCTTTATTACAACCTTTAGTGTAGGAAGATGGTGGTCCTATAGGATGAAGTGTCTCCAGTGGTCAACATTTTCCAAGTTTTACTATTTTCTCTCTTCCAGACCATGGCTAAATTGACAGCAAGCTCTTCCATATATTCACCCAGGACAACCTTTACCAGTATTATGGATACCATTAGAATAGAAAATTATATATTATACAGTAGAGATGGTACTCATAATAATGCATGGCAATATGAGAATTGCAGGTTTGGAAAGTTAGTAACATGTTTTACTTAATTCGGGAGGTTATCTACTACAACTGCTGATCTTTCTCTGCTGACTTAACTGCATACCTGGTTGTTCTCCATCTTGCGTTTGTATTTTTGAATTCTCTTAAGCATAACACTACACACTTTACTGAAATACATCTTCTGGATTTTTACATTATCAATTTGTGAAAATAATTTTGTATGCCAATAATGTCACCAAGATTTTCTGCTTTCTTAGTTCAGTATTATTAGACTGTTTTTTGAAAATACTCTTACTTCCACATTCCTTTTAAGCAGAAATGTTAAATAGAAGCAGAAGAGCTTTGAACAAATTGCATCCGTGTCAGACTCAGATGGCACCCCACTGGAAATGCTCTCAGTGAACTGCTGATTCAACCTCTGAGAACAGATTAGGTTTGGCTGTTGTGCACATAACACGTAGATAAAGCTTGTCTCTATAGCTTCCTTTTGAGGATTTTTGGTGGGACATATCAAGCACTGAAGCAGAGGTGCATCATAATAGACTACTTCCCTTTCACCACATCCCAAGTGACACTGTCAAGGAAGGCTTCTTAAGAACAAATACAGTCTTTGTTACAGCTTTAAGTTTACTTTGGATTAAAACTTCAAAAATTTTCTGCTCAATGTATTTATCCAGATAAGCCTGGGGCATTGTTAGCAGTGTACTGTTTCAAGAGTCTGTAAACACAAGGAGCTACGTTTTTGTGCCAGCAGATCTTATTTTTCCCCTGGTGTTTTATTTTGGAGTTGTCAAAAATTAATTCAGAGGACTCCTTCCACCATCTCAAGGATTAATGCATTAAACCTCTTGCTCTAGCATTTGCTAAACTTGTGCAGCTAAAAGCAAACATACATTAATAAATACAGCAGCATCTCCTGTGGGGCTTACTGCATGTACAAGGAAAGTGGATTGGACTATTTTAGATACTTATTAAATAGACACCATTTTTTTTTTCTATGAAAATATAGTCTAGAAACTATTTGATTGCTGTTAATATTAGAGTTTTTACAAATACATTGTTTTATTTTGTTCCAGCAACCTAAAGAGCTAGTAATTTCTCTCTTTCTTAGGGACCTTTTGTGTGTAAGTGGATCATGTGAGTGCTAATAGGTCACAGTGAATAAATAGCTCAGCTGAAATCACTGTGCTCAGAGTATAACAAAGGCTTTGTTCGACTGGGCCAACAAGGAATAGTAGGAGGGTGATGCTAAATGCTGTCTCTGAATTTTATTAAAAACTCGTGTGCAGTGTACTGGCAGAGAGACTTGACAGCTTCACTATGTTTATCTGTCCTTGTCTCCCAAAAGCGCAGAATGATCACCTTGTTGGCTGATGTTTTTACCATCCACGTGAAGTGTGTTTGCAGAGTGAAATAATATGTTAGCATTCAAAATCCGGTACTTCTCTTTGACTGTAAATGCACTGTGCTATTCTCTTACTCAGTTTCTCCCTTTCCAAAGCTTTCAAAGAGGACTCCACCATCACAAAATAAATTATTTTACAGGGTGAAAAAATTAATATGCATAGTTCCATGCCTTTCAGCTTCTTTTGCGGTAGATGTTCTACCAAAAGGCATTTTTTTGGTGGTGGTACTGAAGCCTCTGTTAGAAAAACATTTTTTCAAGAAATATTTTTCTACAGTCTTTGGAAGTTCAGCTTTTCTCATATTATAAATGTGCTGCTTATATTCTTTAGTTACATAGGTCTTTCACTGGGTAGATTTATTTCATCCAGGCCATTTTATTTATGATCCAGTTATTGGCTGACAATAATTGATGGGTATCACTTCACCTGCTCTCACTCCCTTAATTGTTGTCAACCATGGGCAAATTATACATATTTTTAATTGAATTTTATTTGTTCTGGAAGATGTTTGGGAACCGTGTGGAATTGCACACAGGCTGAATCTAGCCCATCAGAGTGCTTTCCCCTAGGCCTGAGACTCTAGATCAGTGGAAACCTTGGTGAATAAATTAGGATGAAGATTAAACACAGTTTTTAGTTGCAGCCTTAGCAAAGAGCTTAGAATTTTGAAAAATATCTTCCTTGTTCCTTACAGTTAGCTGATGGATGAAGGAGAGGGGTAGAAGGTGAAAAGGCGGAAGGAGAATTTATCTTTTCCTGTTCAGACAAGAAACAGGAGGAGAAAAGAGATTCATTCGTTTGTCTGCAGACCAAAGGAAAGGAAAGGCTCAGGGAAAGCAAGTTCATGAGAAGGAGGTTACTTGGTCAGAACGTCAGTTCTCTTATGTTTCTACTGTCTTTTTCAGCATTATTTTGTGGTTCTGTACTTTCAACTGTGCAAAATACATTACAGGCTTACATTTTCTTTCCATGTGTTTCTGCTGCATACTATGAAATTTAACAGTAAGGTTCTGTGCAGTCTTTGGAATTCTGTTGAATAATGGCAGAATTTACTGTTTTGCAAAACAGGACCATTTTGTAAATACATGCTCTAGACTATTTGCCATGTTGTTTAAAACAGTAAGTGGAAACCATAAATGATTTTAGTGTATTGTATTATATAATAGGCCTGCAGCTGACGTTGGGAATTAGTATTCTGATCTCTTAAACGTATCAGAACAGAATACAAAGGTACCTTCCTTCTATTTATAAGATAAGATTTCTGTCAGTACTCATTACCTTAAGATAAGTGAAGAGATACTTAGTGGAAGACAAGATTGTGTGTTAAAGCTAATTACTATCTAATGTATTGTAGCTGCAGATGTCCTTAGTGAACAGTCTCTGCTTCCCTGACTTACCAGTCACAATAGAAAGTGATCTCCATGAGTCTCGTATTTCTCCATCAGAAATATCATCCTTGAAAAAATACAAAAATAATAAATAGGAGTTAGTTTAGTGCTTGTGAATTCTGGGAAGTGAAGGAAATGCAGCAATATAGGTAAGCTGTTGTTGTGGTTTAACCCCAGCTGGCAACTAAGCCCCACACAGCCACTTGCTTACTCCTTCCCAGTGGGGTGGGGGAGAGAATCAGAAGGGTAGAAGTGAGAAAACTCATGGGTTGAGGTAAAGACAGTTTAACAGGTAAAGCAAAAGCCACACACACAAGCAAAGCAAAGCTGGAAAGACAAAATGTCGTAACTCTGAACATCATCTTTTCTGTCTTCTTCCTCCAGCTTTTATTGCTGAGCATGACTCCACATGGTATGCAGTGTCCATTGGTAGCTGTCCTGGCTGTGTCCCTTCCCAAATTCTTGTTCACCCCTAACTTCCTCTCTGGTGGGGCGGGGTGAGGAGCAGAAAAGGCCTTGACTCTCTGCAAGCCCTGCTGAGCAGTGTCAAATGATCCCTGTTTCTAGCACAAATCCAAAACACAGTCCTGTGGCAGCTACTCTGGAGAAAATTAACCCTACTCCATCCAGAACCAGCATGGTTGTGTGGAGTTAAGTTTTTCTTCACTGACATGCCAGTTTTTATACCCTTCTGTACAGAAAACTACCTGTTTGGTTGATAGCACAGTTCTGCATTGGGAGCATCTTGTACCTTGGATATAAGGCTTACTAAACAGCTCAGATAAGAGATATTTTTTTAAAGGTAGCTTTTGCTGCTTGCTTGAAGAGTTTTATAATTGGTTACCCACCACATTAGCTGGACTATTCTCGTATTATTTATTGTTATTGTAGTGCTGAATGGTCCAAACATAAGAGCAGCAAGGCATATTTGGAGAAGTAATACAGCGATTTATATGGGGAGAAGTGATATATTTTTTTTGAAGCCAGCTAATCGAGTTATTTAGAAAAAGCACAAGAGTCTTTGGCATTCAGCCATCCATCCTGTATTCCTTCTGACAAAGATTATGGAAGGATTATTTTTCCCTGTTCCTTTCCCTAAAAAATCTCTTTTTATTTGCTTAATGATGGATATATCTGTGTGTCATGATACAGTGTGGTGCAAAGCCTCTGTATACCCATAGTTGTTCGTAATTGAAGGCCACCTTTCCATATATGAAATTTTGATACTATCTGAGCAAAAGGCTCTCAGTATTTCAGTTTTACTTTTTTTCCCCTTCATATTTTTTATTGACATGTAGAAATCCTGTGGAATTGTGAAGTTTGGCAATGTTACTCTGTTCTGATCTGATTGTCTTCAGATTGGTGGGTCTTTTGCTTTTAAATTCTCTGGCAACATGGTTAGGACCCAAGCTCAGTTTGCAGTCATATTATAAAGCCAAAAGTTCATTTTTCATAATTATCTCATGTTGTTTCTTAAACACTTCCTTAAAAATTTATTCTTATATGAATTTTACTATTCTGTTTCTGTTGTACAGTGTAACCATTCCTTAGTTTTGGTACTCTTATCCATGAAATGAGAGGGTTAAATGTGTTTTGAAATATGTGCATTCTAAGCATGTCCTTGTCGTACTGACTTCATGAAATAGCTATATATGTTATTTTATGTATATCTAAATATGTAGTTGCCTGATATTCCCACAGTTTTCTCCTACATTTCATAGGCTTTGAAACTGTGACTCATGACATTGTTCTTGGGTTTTGTTTTGTTTTTTTTTTTTTTTAATGTAACTTTTAAATAAGGATACAGACTTGTAATAAATTATATAGAATAAAGGTTTATAAATTAGAGGGTAAAAATAAATTCTCATATAGTAAAAGGCCCCTTCTTCCAGTGTTTTAAAAAAATCCTTATTTTGAGGTTGCATCTTTCACCATGAGAACACACTGCCTAACTTTTTACTTTTTATTTTTACTTTTGTTGCCTGTGGCCTTATAGCCTTAATTATAGCCCTTACAGAAGCATAAAGACAAAGATGTCAGAACAAAAACTAAACTTATAGTTTATTCTAACCAAACAGCTCATAAATAAATAGATTAAATATTTTTTTTTTAGATGGGGATGTATAGATTTTAAATATCTTTCTCTGGAAATTGTTAATATAGTTTCTAATTATCTAATAATTATGAAAGTATCAGAATCTTATTTCTACTGATGGTAGCGAAACATTCTTTTTACAGGTAAAATGGTTAGTCTGGCTTGGCCAGGTTATTTCCTACCTTGCCCGAGATCTCAGGGCTTTTTTGTGTCCTAATTTACAGTAATTGAAAAGGCTGGTTTTAAGTTTAGAGTCCAATTTCAGCATTTCAGAGTAAGGAATTCTGAAAAGTAAGATCTGTATTTTGTTTCTCTAGGGTGCCCTTGAAAGTGGAACAAGCAAACAATGCTCGTGATGCCTTGGCTAAAACAGTGTATAGTCATCTGTTTGACCATGTGGTGAAAAGGGTAAACCAGTGTTTTCCATTTGAAACTTCTTCTTTCTTCATTGGAGTTCTAGATATAGCTGGTTTCGGTAAGTATACTTAAAATAATTTCCAACTGTCACTTGTTGCCACCAAAGATTCAATGATAAATTCTGTAATGAGGAGTAGGAGGGTTTTCTTTTTGGTGTTAATGGTTCCTGTAAAGCTTTTGTCCTCTTCAGCTCATTGAGTTTCAGAGTAGGGCATGTATTGTGATGTGCTCTGACCCTTCTAAGGTTGTCCAAGGGAACCTTTGGTTTTCAGGTGTTTGGAGCTGTGTTATTCTGTGCCAGCCTGTTGAAGCATAGATGCATGAGGATGTATTGGTACAGTTTCACTGTACGGTAGCATTTTGCTTTGGTTTACTGCCAACTGTCTGTCATTTGTCTTAGAAATAAGATCTGCTGCAGTATTTTTAGATCTGAGTTGTGTACAACTTGAAAATCTGTAAAAGGTTTCATTTTGCTGAAAGA
>NW_020955541.1:9468-65900 GCF_003031625.1 Empidonax traillii | reverse complement strand
TTTTATGTATATCTAAATATGTAGTTGCCTGATATTCCCACAGTTTTCTCCTGCATTTCATAGGCTTTGAAACTGTGACTCATGACATTGTTCTTGGGTTTTGTTTTGTTTTTTTTTTTTTTTTAATGTAACTTTTAAATTAGGATACAGACTTGTAATAAATTATGCAGAATAAAGGTTTATAAATTAGAGGGTAAAAATAAATTCTCATATAGTAAAAGGCCCCTTCTTCCAGTGTTTTAAAAAAATCCTTATTTTGAGGTTGCATCTTTCACCATGAGAACACACTGCCTAACTTTTTACTTTTTATTTTTACTTTTGTTGCTGTGGCATTATAGCCTTAATTATAGCTCTTACAGAAGCATAAAGACAAAGATGGGGATGTATAGATTTTAAATATCTTTCTCTGGAAATTGTTAATATAGTTTCTAATTATCAAATAATTATGAAAGTATCAGAATCTTATTTCTACTGATGGTAGCGATACATTCTTTTTACAGGTAAAATGATTAGTCTGGCTTGGTCAGATTATTTCCTGCCTTGGCCTAGAGCTCAGGGGGTTTTTGTGTCCTAATTTACAGTAATTGAAAAGGCTGGTTTTAAGTTTAGAGTGCAATTTCAGCATTTCAGAGTAAGGAATTCTGAAAAGTAAGATCTGTATTTTGTTTCTCTAGGGTGCCCTTGAAAGTGGAACAAGCAAACAATGCTCGTGATGCCTTGGCTAAAACAGTGTATAGTCATCTGTTTGACCATGTAGTGAAAAGGGTAAACCAGTGTTTTCCATTTGAAACTTCTTCTTTCTTCATTGGAGTTCTAGATATAGCTGGTTTCGGTAAGTATACTTAAAATAATTTCCAACTGTCACTTGTTGCCACCAAAGATTCAATGATAAATTCTGTAATGAGGAGTAGGAGGGTTTTCTTTTTGGTGTTAATGGTTCCTGTAAAGCTTTTGTCCTCTTCAGCTCATTGAGTTTCAGAGTAGGGCATGTATTGTGATGTGCTCTGACCCTTCTGAGGTTGTCCAAGGGAACCTTTGGTTTTCAGGTGTTTGGAGCTGTGTTATCCTGTGCCAGCCTGTTGAAGCATAGATGCATGAGGATGTATTGGTACAGTTTCACTGTACGGTAGCATTTTGCTTTGGTTTACTGCCAACTGTCTGTCATTTGTCTTAGAAATAAGATCTGCTGCAGTATTTTTAGATCTGAGTTGTGTACAACTTGAAAATCTGTAAAAGGTTTCATTTTGCTGAAAGAAACAGATATGGATCTGAACATGTTAAATATTAGCACTGTGAAGCTTCTGTTGTTTGCTATTTAATATAAATTCTTGGAATGTTTATCATAAAAATGTAACTTCTGTCTTTCAGAATACTTTGAACACAACAGTTTTGAACAATTCTGTATAAACTACTGTAATGAGAAACTGCAGCAGTTTTTTAATGAAAGAATTCTGAAAGAGGTATGATATATATAGTATCATATTTGAGGATTTATTTTTTTAGTGTTGTATTTGAGGGTTTATTTTTTTGATTAAGAGATACTTAAAGTAGCTCTGCTTTTCATAACACTGCACATAATGCTTGAATTAAAAAAAAAAATTCAGTTTTCGCACTGTGTGACATCTGGTTGTGCCAGAGAAGAATATGGCTTTTTTAAAATCAATAATATTTTTTCTTCCTTCATTAAAATGAGTTATCGAGACTCTGAACAATCTCTCATACCAAATAGGAATATTTAATTGCATGGGCTTATCGGTACAGTGGTAAAGTGGGAATATATTAAGCTATGTAAGGAAATTCTCAAATGTGTGTTGATCCATGCTGCATTTTAAAATTACTTCATGTTTATTCAATGAAAATATGATGAGCAGTGTTTTCTCTTTGCAATTACTTTTTTTCCTCTTTAGGAACAAGAACTTTACCAGAAAGAAGGCCTGGGGGTTAATGAAGTGCGTTATGTAGATAATCAGGACTGTATAGGTAGGTACTTCTTGAAATGCTAAGCTGTTCCTCGATGTCATGGAGAAAAAAGCTTCAAGCAGAAGAGGCGAAATATGTACAGAACGAGTAATTTTATGATTTTATATATAACCTCATACAATTCAAAATCATAAGAATTCATAGGCATTGCTGCAGTGCAAACATTAGATATTTCTTCTTTCCACAGAAGAAAAGTGTAGTAAAAATTCCTCTTACAAGAACAATGTCATACACAATGAAAAAAAGTTTCAAAAACTACAAAGTTCTTGTGTCTAACAGTTTCAAGAGTATGGATTTCTATGCTTGATTTCAAGGGCTTTTGTACATGTACGTGGGAGGTCAAGGCAAAACACTTGGTAAAAGCTGTGAAACCGCCACTACACGCTCAAAGTCTGGTCTGCCTTTCCTAAAACAAATGCATTTCATTTTTCTCCCTGGACTTCTGTTGTCACTGGAAGTATTAGACTTCCAGTTTTGACGTGTGATGAAATAAAAAAAAGCCCCAGCAATTGAAGCAGTTATCCCATAAGGACCTATGATCATACTATAGGAATATTTAGGCACCTTTTGGGAATTAAGATGACTAAATTCAACTTCAGACTGAGAGTAAAAATGAAAAAATCCATACCTGATCTTTTTCCCCCTTGTTCCATGTGTTAGGAGTTAGAACTTGGATAGGATATCAATTAAATCAGCAATTCATGTATATAGAATTAATTTGCAATGACTTCTTATATTTTATGTTAACAGCTTTCCCTACAAACATTTATACAGAATCAGATCAACAGCATTTGCA
The DNA here is from genome assembly GCF_003031625.1 of Empidonax traillii. Classification (NCBI taxonomy): domain Eukaryota; kingdom Metazoa; phylum Chordata; class Aves; order Passeriformes; family Tyrannidae; genus Empidonax; species Empidonax traillii. Next base: position 63,124 of record NW_020955541.1, on the reverse strand, counting down.
GTTGCAATGTTCAGTTCTGATATGAGTTTATATATTCATTTTTTTAAAATATATTTTGTTTTATCAATAGATTTGATTGAAGCAAAATTAGTAGGTGTACTGGATATTTTGGATGAAGAAAATCGTCTTCCCCAACCAAGTGATCAGCATTTTACTTCAGTTGTGCACCAAAAACACAAGGACCATTTCAGGCTCTCAGTAGGTTTATTTTTGCTGTCTATTTTGTTTTAATAAAACAGTTATTGGAACAGTTGATAGTAACACTTCAATTTAATGAAAACCTTTCCTAAGAAATCTCGTGCCTGTCTGCACAATCCATACCTGTTTCTAAGGACAAGTTTGGTTATTAGATTTGATGGAAAGTTCACTGAAGGCCTTAAATCTTCAAGGAATTCTAATATCCTGCTGAAACTAAAGCCATGTTCTTCAATTACATTTGAAGTTTGTTAACATGTAAAGCATGAATAGGAAATAAAAACACACTTTGAATTGTTTCATATCAGATGAACTATTGTTGTTCCTTTTAAGAATTGCTTGCTTTGGAGAATATTTGACTCAAATGGAGTGTCTAGCTTACGCTTCAGAGATCATACAAGGAAAACCTTTTTGTTGATTTATTTTTTAACATAGAGCACTTTATGGAAGATTAATGCAAATTATTTCAATTTAAATACATGAATTCTGTTGAAATTAAAAAAAGAAAAAGCTGAAAAATACAAACAGAGGAAACCAAATGAAATTGTCATCCATTTACCTTGCATTAAGTTTCCACCTAATCTTACTTACCTGCATTACATGTGCAATGCAAGATTTTTGTCAGTATGTGTATGATCAGCTAGATAGTTGCCTGTTAAAATATACCATCCAAAGCCATATTTTAAGCTTCTGTCAACTCATATTCATCAGCTGTGGAATGAATAGTATACAAAATTGTTGATTAAAGGCAAAACCAAAATCAACTAGCTAGTGTTAGCAATCCTGATGGCTTGTATTTCGAATGTGATGTATCTGAAAGTGTGAATGAGATTGAAATTAGGTTTTTGGAATATTGTCGCTTGAACAGGAATGGCAGTGATCATCACAATTGTACTTATAGGAAATCTAATTTTTAATACCTAGTGTTCCCACTAGATCATGGTGGTGTTCTAAGAATAAACTTTTTGTTGCTCTCCATTGTAATTCTTCCTTTGTAATTCAACTTCTTAATTCCAGATTCCTAGGAAGTCCAAACTGGCTGTTCACAGAAATATCAGGGATGATGAAGGCTTTATTATCCGGCACTTTGCAGGAGCAGTATGCTATGAGACGGTAATTTTACTTATGAAACACTATTTTAGTTGTGCTTTGTAGTACCTTTATATTTTTCAGTGTATATCGGTTAAATGACAAAATTTGCTTTCATCAGAAGAGAAATTCAGAAGTTGATATTTCTTAACTTTGAAACTAATTTTTTGAGTATTTATCAGAATTTACAGTGTCTTTTAACCTTTCAGGTTACAGACAGTTTTACGGATATATTTTTGTAAAAGTTTGTTTCAAGTACATAATAGGCCTATTTTGTCAATATTAAATATACTGATTAATGATCTGCTGCAAATTTTCCATCAAAAGATGTTTGCTTCTTGGGGAGAGAAATATACTGTGTCATAGAAAAGTTTTGTTAGACTGAAGAGTAGTTTTTTGGAAGCATGCTTATGCTTGTAATAATCACTATCATTCTTCGTGTTTTCAGTTTATGCTGGCAATACCCGAATACAAAATACCTGATATTGCTACCCTCAAAATACATTCCAGGTTCTTTTACTTTTGGAACAATTATTTATCATACAAAAACATTGAAACACCACCAATTTTGAAAAATAAGAGTTCAGGATAAAATGAAGATCCATAATGCTTTATTGTTCTGGTTTGTAACTTTAGCATGTAGGAAGGAAACTACTTCAAAAGACCTTCTTTTCTCATTTGAAAATGTGTACTTGAAGAGTTTGGTTTTGTTTACTTCAAAATACTCCAAAATACTTCAAGAGTGATGATTGCTGTGCTGTTTTGAAGTAGACACATTCTGTAGGTCCTTTTACAAATAAGAAAGTTGAAGTCTGTGTTACCTACAAGATTCTTCTGAGGTTGCTCAGAATTTTTATTTGTTCCAAGTGCTCTATTTTTAAATGTGTACTCATCATGATACATTAATAATGCCTAAGAGTGTCTTCAGGAACAGAGGTGACAGATTTGATCACATAAAATCATCTGTCAGAGCTAGTCAGATATGAGGTAGCTTTGGTCCAAAACTATGCTAATAAACTGGACTTAATTTATCCTTTCCCTCAGAGGGGCTTACTTAGCTTGAGCCTTAAAACTTTTGGACTATAGCTGCTTTGTTCTTCTTCTGTTACTTGGTTTTCTTTTTCAGTGCTCTTGTGGCAGTTCTCACATTCTGATTTGTGGTGAGAACGCTCATTTGGCTGCACTCATATTCTAGTCTTGTGTTTTCATAGTCCAGGGGAACTTTGGAGGCCTGTGTTTGTCCTTTGATTGTCATCACCATTAAGTCCTTTTATGGGATATCTGGCAAATTGACATTTTCTTTCAAGTAGTCTTGGTCTCTTCTGTTCATTAATATCAAAGTCTCTATTAAAGTTGCACCAAAAGCTATCGAGATTTTAGTTAATGTGAAATTGGATACTGGTGTATCCACTATCCACAAAATCTCTGAATTTCCATGTAATGTATTGTTCTTAACTTCTGAAAGTTAGTGATCTAATTCAAATAAATCAGAGAGATAAAGTTCATAGGAAGGGACAGTTCATAAAAAACAAACCAACTGTTCATAAATAGTCATAGTACTACTAAAATAACAAGTTTTCATTTTCCAAGCTGTATAAATGTACCAATTGAAGTGTGCACATTAATTCCCATTTCACAGCAGATCTTATATGATACTACAAGCAGTGAAGAATTAAACTTCTCAAAACTGCTAGGAGATGATGTGCTGAGTGCTGGAGAGGAAAACAAGGATATTCATTTATAAAAACACAACTGATCTCCTAAAAGGCACTATACCTTAGTTTGGGTTTCATGATTCCAACAACATCCTCCAAATTTAAGAATGCCTTTTCTCTCTGTCATTAGTGTTTTGTGTATCCAGTTGAAAAGTTGTTTGAAGTAATGTGTATTTACCCCACATGTTCTCGATGATTTTTGAATTTAGTATGTAACTTAGTTTTCTTTAGTTTTCTTACTAGACTGGAGTAACTGAGGTAGTAAAACAAATGTGCTATTATCTCTTGGGTTGTCTTTTCAGATGCAATTTGTGGAAAAAAACAATGATGCTTTGCACATGTCCCTTCAGTCTCTTATATGTGAATCCAAGGATAAGTTTGTTCGAGAGTTGTTTGAAGCTAACACTAACAACAACAAGGATCCCAAACAAAAAACTGGGAAACTTAGTTTCATCAGTGTGGGAAACAAATTCAAGGTAACAGCATGTAACAAAAAGTCTTATCTTCTTGTAATGTATGCCAGTTTTAAGTTACCTCAATTAAGTAGAACTTAAGGTTGGGAGAGCTAGCAGTAGCTTAAAATGCAAAAGAAAATTTGGTTAAATAGACAAGGTTTTTTCTGTCGAATTATAAGAAACCAGTACACTCAAGCTGTGTGCTATGTATTTCTGACAAAAATTGTCTTCCAAAATAGTCCTTACAGAGATTATACAGTGATTAAGTCAAAATCTTGAAAAGCCATGTGAAAGTCTTTATTCAAAACATTTAATTTTTTGAGATTTAAATTTGAATTAATTTTGCCTTCTAGAAGATGTATTGATTCACTACAGTTGGCTGCTCTCAAAATTCAATACTTCACCTAACCGCTTTTTTCCCCTTCAGAAATATAAAGATAGTCATGGCTCACACAGGAAGATGTTCGTTGTGCTGAATGTTTCCTTTCTCAATACCTGAATCTGATGCTTCTCCTCATTTTCTCCTTTCTTCTACTTGTTGTAAAGCTGACCTTCAAACCTTGTCTTCTCCAAATGTTTTCTGCATCCTTTTCTCATTCAGCAGTTTTATTTTAGCTGGACTATTCCAGCTCAGGATGGCTAGAAAGAGAACTGTAGGGGAATTAAGAGATGAAAAGCAGGCACACCGTGGGCTGCAGGTAAATTTTTCAGTCTCCTGGATTTAGCATTGGTAGAGCTGCTGCAATTTCAGCAAGAGCTCTTCTCAACACATCTGGGCCAGATCCAATGAAGGATTTGTATGCCTTCAAGTCAAGTGTGGCAACAGTTTTGGAATGCTACCTTATCTAGAGCAACCATAAACCCGCATCATTTTCCTAGCTAGACTCCTTGCAGTCCCTGGGAAACATATCTTAGACAATCCAAAAAGCCTTCTTGTAGAGCGGGACACTGCCAGTAGCAAAAGAGTATTTCTGCTCCATAGCAGGGTTAAGTGCTGCAGGAGTTGCAGGACTGCAAGATGAATTCCTTCGTGCATAATCGTATCTTGTGGCTAGCATTTGGAACTGTTCTCTAAAGATGTAGAGGCTGAGGAACAGGAAGGACATGGTAGCAGCACACTTGTTTTTTTTTATAGCAATAGTATTCTGCTTCAGGTCTATGCTGTATACAGTGTTTTATGGCTATTGTATTTCTTGTAGTAAGTACCAAGTTATTGGTCAGTCTGACAAAGGGTGTGCTCTTTATGACCTTCTGGAGATGTGTTGTTATGTAGCCAGAAATAAAATTTTCATGGGGCAGGAAGAGTAGGAGACAGCCTGACTTGTAAGGTAGTGGTTTTGGCATTTAACTGGGAATTGGACAGCTTGCTCTCCTGAGTTTTGCTCTGATGATTATTTCCTCCTCCTTCTTATTCTGTAGTGGTTGTAGAATTAAACTGTAGTGATTGGTTTAATATAAAATACATGATCAGAAGGCAGACTGAAAAATTGCATACAGATAAGCCATGTTCTGAACATACCCTGCAGCCATGAGTCTGTGGGTGAAGGTAAGATTTGCTGTTTTTTAGAACTGCATTTTTAAAATGAAATCAACTGTGGGATCTTTGGAGAGTTTCCACTTTCTTCCATCTGGATTTTCTCTCAGATTTAGCACCCCATGTCCTGTAGATGTGGACTTGTGAATGTTACCAATGTCCTAGGAGACATTTTTAAATTAGGCAGCAATTGAGTGGGGAACTTTTGGGATTGACTTTTGAAATTTGGTGTTCACCTCTGCACCTAGAACATAAGTAAAGTCCTCATTGGATCTGGCCCATCAATCTTTCAATGTTTTCAAGTTTCATGGCATTTTGAATGTATGTGTTACTTCCAGTAATTCATTTAGTGTTACCTTCCCAGACACAGCATGTGATGCTGATGAACACTAATAGCCTTGAAAATTTCACTTCAGTTGACATCAAAATAAGTTCTCTTATCTTACTGGATACTTCCTTTCTTTAAGAATAAGAATTCTTAGTGTGTTAGTATGTTAAGGCAGTCTTCTAAAATTAAAAATTCTTCGAGTTATATCAATTTATTAGATGATGTTGCAGGGACTTCTCTTTATGAAATCCTTCACACATCCCTTCCTTATAACTAGTTAAAATTAACTCTTATAAATTAGTTGAGGAAATAATTATTAATTCATCATCAGATCTATTCAATAATCTTTGAGATTATTTTACTTTACTATGCTAATGATGAATTGAATCACGACAATTCAAAGAGCAGTTTTAGCAATATGTTTTACTTGTATGCACATTTCATTAGAGAAATTTACCTGAGAATGGCTCTGGTTTATTTCTTGTCAAATCACAGTGTATAAGGAAGGGGTATTTTTCCTCAAGCAGAAACATATTTTGTTGATGGAAATTAGGCTGTCCCTTTCAAAATTAGCTGTTTCTAACTTAAGAAAATGTAATAATTATAATCAGGTTGAGATAAAAAGAGTATGTGTAATTGAGAACTGAGCAGGAGGTTATTAGTGTTTGTCATGCCTCTTGTGGCATTCCTCTCTTTCTAACCATATCCATGTTAAGTTAAAAAAACCCAAATCAATTTTATCCACTGGGAGGACGATTGGCAGCTATAGATGATGGATATTACCTGTGCATATCTAGTTTCCTGGATTCAAGATAATTGAAAGATGTGGTTAAAAAAAAAAAAAATCAAAAGTCAGATCCCTTCAATTTTACTTCCAGTACACAAAATGAAGAATATGTTAGGACATACTGAATTTTGTCTTGCTGCAGTCTATGTACTTAAAGCTTGCTAGTAATCTAGAAAGGCTGGCACAGCAGTATTCTATGTGGCAAAACAGACACATCTCTAAAGTAAAGATATTGCTGTTTCCCTGGTGGGGTTTTGGAATATTTCAAATCCCTACCAATTACTTTCAAAAGCAACAGTAAGATGTTTTCCCTGATAGCCTTAAGTCTTTGGTTGTCCTGAAGATTTGCCCGCAGATAATAGTAGGACTGCAGTCTTTTCTCATCACAGTTTGTTTAAATGCAGCCTCAGTAAATGTGATTTTAAAATTGTAGTTTATTGTCATCAACAGAAAATGAGAAAGTTGGAAGTTTGGAAATAAAAATAGATTATTGCAGGGAAATGTTGACTTAGCTTCAAAAAAAACCCACAAGAAAACCCTGAGAATGTTTTCTGTGCTAATTTTTTTAGCATACAAATATATGCTTGTTATAGATAAAAGTAATTATTTATTTTATTTTCCCAAATGGACTTGCATGTTTCTTTGATAAGTATGTTGTAACAAGTAACTAGTTCATACAGTATTGTACAATTAAACACAACCAGTTTCTTCAGGACCATTCATGCACACTTGCATGATTTTGTCTGTTAAAATTTGTGAATGTTTGGTTTATCGGTTCTGTCTTAGTAACAATGACCATGCATGCAGTAATGCTATACTTCTATTTGGTGGATATATTTCTATAGTTGCCATGGTTAAGGCTCTTGAAATACCTGTTTTCTTTTACAGACTCAGTTAAATTTGCTTCTTGAGAAGCTTCACAGTACTGTAAGTATATATATATATAGATGAAGGTTCATAAATTTCTGATGTAAATCGAAATAGATTATCTCCATATGGCTTCCAATAAGTGTGATTAGTAATTGCTTTGGAGTTTGCAGCTTCATGGCACTTTTGAAAGGTCTTCCTGCACATGTGATGGCTATTGATTTACTTGAAAAAAAAAAAACCAAACCGCATCAGCTTTAAAGAAGTTCTTGTGCAGTGAAAGTTACCCAATTTGAGTAAACAAAATGAAATCTTTCTGGACTGCAATCACTTTTTTTGTTATTTTTACTTCTGTCCATTCATGGGTTAACATTGATTACTAACTTGCAGAAAATTTAGAAATGTTATTTAGAAGTAAGGCAGATGTTTATTTGTTATTAATTACTGTTTTCAGATTCTATAAAGCCATTAAAACTAAAATTTTTCATTTCACAAGTGGTCAAAGAAACTTAGTCTCCTAATGAGTATTTGTTAATTTAGCTGATGTAATTAGATAGCTTGTGAAATTCTCCATGTAGTTCAACACGTCCATTTTCTTTTAGAACTTAGAGTTGTAGGCACCACTGTCTTGTTTCTCTCAACCATGACATGTTCTAACCAATTTTAGATACAAGGTTACACTTGGTCAAAATAAGAAAAAGGGGGGAAAACCAATGGGAACAAAGGGGTCAAGTGCTGGAGTGTAGCCAACATAAAAGATTTTACTGTAGTCATGAGGCTGGTTTGAAAGATGATGTCTTTCACACAAAACACTCTGGAGCTGTCACATGGTCCAGGAAAAAAGTTTGTGGCCAGGCTTGGCTGTAGTCTTGACTTTAGCTAAGCCGTGACTGAGGAGGTATTGTTAACACAGACCTCCTTTGAAGATGTTCTCTCACTCTCAACTGAGAGACGGAAAAAAGAGAGAAGATACTGCAAACCAGGATTAATACTATATTCTCACAGTCCCAATTTTGTTTTAGCATATAAAGGTTATCATTAGTGGTCACCTGTTCCAGGAAAATTTGAATAATTGGATGGTGCTTTGCAAAAATGTCATCCTTAATGAATGGGATATAATCAGAGAAAGCAGTGGTCAAAATTGTAGAGGTGGAACACATGGTCATAAGAGAGAAGCAGACTGGAACAATATTGAGGAAGGGAGACTGAAGCTGTGAGCCAAAGGAAGTTGTAAAAAGTAGAAGTTAAAGAAGGTCAGGTTCATCTGGCATCATTCTGATGTCAGGGGTCTAGTAGTGTGTTCACTGATGTGAATTCTGAAGGACTGAGGCATTTAAGTGGTGTTACAGTAGAAGATAATGAAGGTAGTAGAATTTAGACTGATAAATCATAATTAGATTGTACTAGTGTTAGGAAGAACATTGTTGAGTGAAAACTCAACAAAATTGAGGATCCAGTCAATAGCTTTAGCAATGAGATTAGTTACATCAATTAACTAGTTTAGACCAAGGCTACAGTGCAAAACTGATACTCAGAATGTGGTTGGGACTAGATGATCTTATAAACTCCATTCCAGCCCTTCAGCATTCTCTGGTTCTATGATAATGTCGACGTTTCTGTTTTAGAATATTATTATTTTGTATCTTTTTTTCCCACCTATAAGTCTTAAATAATTAACTGTTAATTTAGGAGTTTTAAAAATGTTTAGATTCTGTTAACTTCTTGTTTTGGTCATAGGGGTCTAGCTTTATTCGCTGTATCAAACCTAATTTAAAGATGACAAGTCACCATTTTGAAGGAGGACAGATCCTCTCTCAGCTTCAGTGTTCAGGTAATATATGCCTCAGATATTTTTTCCCTATGTTTTTTACCTTGGGCAGTACAGATTAATCTAAGTTTGAAATATGCGAGATGAAAGCAATATTTCCTTCCTTGAACTGCTGTTTTCTGGAAGGCAGGTTATTTATGCCCTATGTACAGTTGTTTAGATTCTTAGTAACTTAGCACTCGTTTTAGTCAATAGAACTCTAGATATCACTTGAAGTGCCATAAAGTCTCTTCTTTGCAACAAGAGTTGATGTAATTTCCATTGACTGTTTTTATTATAATGAGAGGTCGGACATCAGGTGCGCATGTAAGAAGCCATGTAGCGATATATTGGCACATAAATTTGGATTTCCTGATCTGGAGCTGAATTCCATCTCTTTGTGTTACCCACAGTGTTAATAGGGCATATAATAGGGCATCTCTTGTCTGGAACAATAGAATTGTTTTAAATTACTGGGGCAGTTGAAGTGTAAGAAACTCTTGTGTGCCTTTAAATAAAGGCAGTCAGTGTTAGCTGAGGTATCTAATAATTGAAGCACATCTATTTTCTTTGATTTTATAGATACTATGATAGAGTTTAATCATATTGGTTTACTTTTTCGAGATGTCTTTATATCACTGTTCATTTGTTTTGGAGCTGAACATGCAACATAGACACTTCAGCGTAGTCTTTCATGTTGCTTTGTATCCTAAAGATTGTAATGCTTGATCTTCATTATTCTTGAAATGCCAGATGCTTTCCAACTTTACAGCTTTATTTTCAAGAGTGAGTATTAGCAGTTTTGCTCATGGCCCACTGAGAGTAGAAGGAACTGCTCGCTTGGGAACTGTTGTGCTGGCATTTTCATTCTTTATGGAGTATTTGTTCAACAAAGTACTTCAATATATTTTTCCCTTTTCTGTATTTTTGTACTTTCAGTAGCTTTCAGTTGATGTTTTGAGAAGCTGACGTATTTCACATATAATTTTATCATAATAAAAGCTTAGCAACTTTTCAGTACTTAAGTGTTTTAATGTCATTAGTAACAGATTTCTTCAGGTTAATAGCATTTGGCATGAGAGAAAAAAATAATAAATTAACTGCCCCCCCCCACAACAATTGTGATGCTTTACAGTAGTCTTACAAGCTCAGTTGTCTATCTATGCTTTCTTTGCAACAGTAAATGAAGCCTATTCTAGTAACCCAAAGTCATAGCATGTAATGTTAAAAGACCAAGATGTAATGTTATAAAATCTTTTTTGAAAAAGACTTTGTTTAAACAGTCAAATTTCAATTAAAAGCAAATATGCAAAAGTTTAAGTTGTAAGACAGCAACCATAAGTTAAGGGCTAACTTAAAAACTTACATCCAGCCTCTGTTGGTAGGGTTATGAAAAGCAGCAGGCATAAACTGGCATGACCTGTGCTGCATTAAGTAATTCGAACCTTTTACTGACTGTGTCTGGGCGTTTCTGATGTCCTCCTTGCAGCCAAAATGTAGTACATTATTCAGGACATAAAAGTTTCATCTTATCAGCTGATACCTCATATTTCAAGTACAGCAAATGTTCTAGCGCTGCAGAGGCATTTGATGTGGCATCTGCAAAACATCTCACTAATACCATTGACATGATGAAAATAAAAGCCTGGTTGGACATTATTTGGTGGGGGTGTTTTGTTTTGGTTGGGTTTTTTTCCCTTTAAAAATGAAAATGTCAAGTCTGCTGTAAAAGAAAAGAATGTTTAGAAAAAATATTAGAAAAAAAATGCCTCCTCATGATTGGGTGTTACTTGCCTCTCAAGTAGGGAGAAAATTGTATGGGTTCTTCTCATCTGCTCAGTATTAACTCTTTGTGATTGATCACATTATCACAAAATGATAGAGATTGGATCAAGTCCCAGCTGAACTTTGTGGTTTAGTCTCTGGACAATGTCCTTGAGACATATGTTATAAACTACCTGTTACCATAAAATTAAGTGCTTAATTTCCATGCTACTGATACCAACTTTTGTGTGTGTGTTTCTGTGAATCTAGGGATGGTGTCCGTTCTGGATTTGATGCAAGGTGGTTTTCCTTCACGAGCTTCATTTCATGAATTATATAATATGTACAAGAAATACTTGCCTGAAAAATTGGCTCGACTGGACCCCAGGCTTTTTTGCAAAGTAAGAAATAAATAATTTTTCTGCATCAGCACAAAATGTATTGTGAGGTTGTTTTGTTTTTTGTGTTTTTTGACTTTTCTTGTCTTTTTTGAAGGAGGCAAAATATAATTCTTTCTGTTATCTATGTTTCAGGCACTATTTAAAGCCTTGGGACTGAATGAAAATGATTACAAGTTTGGGCTAACCAAGGTGTTTTTTAGACCTGGCAAGGTAATCTTTTTCTTGGAGTTCATGAATGTGAATCTTAAAATAATTTCAGTTAGGAGGGACCTTTGAAGGTGACATTGTTCAGCACATTCCTAAAAGTGAGGCCGATCTAAATAAGAATGCCCAGAATTTTTGTAAATATTGTTCATTTTCTGTGAAAAAAACCCCCAATATTAGTACTGATACAATTGGTTTTATAGTCTTATTGCTGCTGCAACTGCTGTATTTCTAATCCAGTGTTTGTATTCGCAGACTTGTGCTGACTATTACAAAGACAGCAAAGAAGAAATATTTTCTAGTAAAATATATTTATAACTGAAATCTCTTTCTGTGATTCTGAGCATTGCTGCTGCTATGCAGAGAAAGAAGATTAAGTAGGGACCTGTTGTGATTAGAAAGGGAAATCATTGTAGTCCTAGAAGAATGTTCTCGTTATCAGAATTACTAAAAAGCAGAAATGCAGGATTTTCAGAAAAGGTTGCCTTCAGCAGGACTCTTATACAAAGGTTAAAAATTTGCAAGTGCTTTCAGGGTTTAGTTTTTCCCCAGATATATAATTAGATGTCCCCTGAAGTTGTGGAAGGCTAGAGTAAATTTTCAGGATGTAGAAAAAACAATTGATTTTTTGGCAATAAATATTTTTAGTGATTAGGAAATGGTTGGATTGTTCAAAATGCCGAGTGCTGGACATCAATAAAGTAAACAAACAAAAAACCTGCAGTTGTCATTTCTGTTACCATTAAACAATAAAGTGATGTCAGATATATCTACTCACTTTCATTAATTGAAAGGTGATATAATGATGACATACAATTTATGTTAAAAATATTTTAACTTTTTAATAATGATGATATACAATTTATGTTAAAAATATTTTAACTTTTTAATTAAGCATGATTTTAAATAACCATGTCTAACACTCTCTGTTCTCCCAGTTTTACAATAATTTTAATTATTGTTTAGTTTGCAGAGTTTGATCAGATAATGAAGTCTGATCCAGATCACTTGGCAGAGCTGGTTAAGCGAGTGAATCGCTGGCTTATCTGCAGTCGTTGGAAAAAAGTTCAATGGTGTTCTCTCTCGGGGATTAAATGTATGTATTTTATGTTTCATTAAATCAAAGTGTTTCTTAAAAAGACAACAAAGCAATTATTATCACCTTGAAATGTGGCCAAGGACATGTATAGCAGATGGTTACATAAATAAGTCCAAGCAATTGATTTCAAAACTGGTAAGATTTGTTTGGTTTTGTTTTGGTTTTTTTTTGTTTTGGTTTGGTTTTTTTTGTGCTTTGTGTTAGGTACCTGTGGAGAGGTTACAGCAGAGTTTTTATGAAGTGGGGCACACAACCCACCAGCAGTCTCCCATGTCCAGTCTGCTTGGGTGCTTACCAAAGCCTGGGTAAACACTCTCACATAAACAACCAGCTATGACTTCTGCATCAGCAGGAAAGAGGAGTAGTTCCACCCTTAGCTGGCAACATAGTCATTTAGTTCTGGGAAGTGCATACACAGAGGTTGTCATCTCCAGACAGAAACGGCAGTTTGAAAGTGTTGACATGAACTACAGGGCAAACATCTTCACTCCAGCAATTACTGCTCATTGGTAAATAAGTCCCTGTCACTGCTGATATGCAGTTTCCAAGTTCTTGACCTGCTCATTTGATAGAATTATAGAACAGCCTGGGTTGGAAGGGACCTTAAAGATCCTCTAGTTCCAACCTCCACTGCCATGGACAGGGACACATCCCACTAGACCATCCAACCTGGCCTTGAAGTTCACTGTGCAAGAGTAGGAACGAGGTGATGTGGAACAGAGAATGGTGATTGTGGTGTGCTTCAATTAAGATGTCTGGGAGATGTGGCAATCTATAGTAGCATGGAGGGTGAAAGTATGCATTAAAATGGGGGAGAAAGGCAAAAAGACCTCGTGCCACTACATACACAGCTGTGCATTTGGGCTGGCACAGTCACACTTCTACATCTGTCACTGGTTGGATATTATTTGTTGCTGCTTATAGTGCTGCAAATAGAATTTTTGAATTTCTAAGAGACAGGTTTAAGACATCAGAAATTATAACAGTAAAATCTGTTGTGTTTGGAAATTAATTCCATTTAGTCTGTTTTTCAGAAAAATGGGACAAAAGTTTGTCACTTTATCCAAAAACTAGAAACTTCTTTGTAGTGTTTTATGGGGAATTATTTTCTCCAGAATAAAGCTGAAATAGACATACAAGAAGTAGAGTGCAGCTCTGTGACCAATGAAGTCCAGTAGTTAAAAATACTGTGTTCACGAACTGTGTGCTCAGCGGGTAACTAAAGGCAATGTGGATCCTTCTATTTCCTTGAATAGATATATAGAAACTGCGTTTATTGTTACACTTCTAAAATACTCAGCACATGTTCCTGTACCTTGATTCTGTGTTTAACTCGCCTTCTGGTCTCAGTCATTTGAGTCTTTAGGTGAAGTCTGTATTACAACAACAGCTGGAGGTTTTGTTTCATGGGGTTTTTTTTTCATTCTGGTGTTGTAGAGAAATGCTCTGCAAAGTTGCAGCCACTGGATTGTCTCTAGCAGATATTAACTACTTGATTACTCTTCAACATAACACTTAGACTTCAAGTTAAGTGTTTCCTGCTTGCTAGATCCCATGACTTTTAACAGAGATTACTGATGTTTATGAATGTGGAGGGAGGTGATGGTGCGTGTTTGTGCGCACACACTTCGTTGTTCCTGTCTGTTTTGGGTGGGAGCCTCTATGCGTGGCCCAAGATTGTGAATTCTGCTGTCCTCTGTGTCTTAAGCGTTGTGGTTCCAATACAGAACAAGCTCTCAAACACATGGAGTCTACGTACAGTTTTGAGCTATGAAACGTGTAATATAGGAGTTGAGTTAAATGGTATAAAACATTGAGATGATATCTTCTGTGTCTTTACAGTGACAAATAAGATAAAATATCGAGCCTGTGCCTGCATTAAAATACAAAAAACTATTCGTATGTGGCTTTGCAAGAGAAAGCACAAACCCCGGTAAGAAGATATTGCTTGTCTGAAGAAAATAGGTTTTAAATAATATTCTCTTGTGACTGTAAAAAGCAGAGATTTACTATGCTTAACTAAATGTATCTGAAATCATAGAATAATGCTAAGTACAATTGAAGAAGACCTTGAAAGGTTTGCTGTTCCTTTGCTCTTTTCCAAGGATCAATAGACTAAATCTAAACCTTTCCTAAGAGATGTTTATATGGCTCTTTTTTCATAAAATCCTTCAGGGACAACCTAGTTTTTAGAAATCCTTCTTTAAGTCTGTCTAAAAGAAATTTAGGCTCATTAATTTTTGTCCTTCACCCATTCTTTTTTATATTAGAAATAATTGTGTTCTACCTGTCTTGTCTCCTCTTGAAATTAAATAATCCCATTAGCTGACTGCATGCAATACTGATTGAAAAAACACTTCTTTCATTAAACTCTGCTTAATGTAATAAACAACCTTTATGTTGTTTGATAGAGATCCAACTCTGTTCTTCAACAGTGGGCTTCTTATAAAGATTTTTCCTTTAAAAGTTGTATTTAATTTTGAACCTTGGCATTTTTGACCATTTGCCTTCATTTTAAGCTGTTTGGAACTCATCTTTAATGAATTGATTTAGTTTCTACTTTTCATGTCTTGCTTTTTGTGATTCTCAGTTCAGTGATTTCTGTTTAGGAAGACTGTCTGCAGTTGTAACTTCTGTGTGTGTCCTTCAATACTTTCTTAGAAAAACTCCCAAGTTTTCCTGGATTCTTCCCCAACCTTGTTTTTTCACGCCTCCAGGGTCTAATGACTGTGTTCCCTGCTGTATTGTTAAGTTTTATCTGTTTCAGTCCCATTAGCTTTTTGGGTAAGTGTCACTACTCGGCCTTTATCCACTTCAGTCAAAATCCTTTAGTGAACTAGTGATTTAATATTGGGGAAAAAAATACCCTACCCAGTGTTAATTCTCAAAATAAAACGACTCTTTTCCATTTTGAGTCACTGAGTGCTGGTCACTTTTAGTTACTGTGTGCAGAAGGCTGCATTACTTAGTTACTTGATGTGATAACATTTGTATTTCAAAAAAGAGGGTGAGTGTTGTCAGAAGGCATAATTTGTCTGCCATCTTCCTCTTCTGAGTGAGTGATTAATGATAGTTTTAAAAATATCACCTTCTAAAGGCGTCTCAAGGTACAAATAAACTGGCTTTCCTTCACAGCATTGATGGCCTGATAAAAGTGCGTACACTGAAGAAGAGACTTGATAGATTCAATGAAGTAGTGAGTGCCCTGAAGGAGGGAAAAGCAGAGACAAGCAAGCAGGTCAAGGAGCTGGAGTATTCTATTGATGCATTAATGAACAAAATTAAGGTATGTGATAATAAGGAGAGAAATAGTTTTTTATCACTGAAATCTTTAAAAACCTTCATCTAAAGTAGAAGTCCAATGCGTTTTTCTTTAATAGAAAAGGAACTTTATTATAGTGGTCTTAATTTTGATTCACTGGGTAAATCCTGTTTAAAATTATTTGTGAATGCAACTGAAGTGAATCCTGAAACTAGGTGAGTATATCTCTACTTTGGTATTATCTGTGTTTCAAAATGGGCACTGAAGAATTTAAAGCAAAAATGCATGTTATTGTGAGAAAAGTGTTGTCACTAATTCACTTGCTGCTTTTATTATTGGAATAATCCATATTAGCAATATTTTAACTTCATCAGGGCTGAAAGAGACAACCCTTTATCACAGGACAAAGAGATTTCCGTTCCGGTTATGAGGTTTTTTCAGACTTGGTAGTAAAGAGAATTCAGCTTTCTAAGTGTGCTTCAGGGTCTTTAGTTCTCAGTTTCATACAACAGAAGCAAAAGACAAAATAAAAGCACACTGGCATTTATTAATGTTAGAAAAAATTTGGTTTGTTGAATTCTTGTTTCGTGCAATATTACAGCTTTGTTAGTGTACCATATTAAGATCTTTTTATTTAAAATCACAATTGAAAAGATGGCAGAGTTAACCTGTCAACTTAGAGTTCTCTTTTCTAATAAAAATAATATAATTTGATTATTGTCATGATACACCCTGTAGTGGTTTTGAGTCTAGGGCTTCCTTGGTGACCAGGTTGTAACCAAGGAACCAAGGCCATGTTCCCAATATTCCATACAGTTTTTACGTAAGCAAGAGTATAAATAAGAAGAGAGAGGAAGCGCTCTCTCTCTCTTTCTTCCGGCGGACCAAAGGCAAAGGTTCTTTGCTGTCATTCTACCCGGGCGAAGGAGTGAGCTTAGTGCGCTGGTTGGCCTTGAGAAGCAGATAGTGCCGCCAGTTGTTTGGTGCAGTTCACTGCTATCTTGAGGGAAGTATTTGCTTTTTATCCCTTTTTCCCCTGTTTCCTTTTTTCCCTTTCCCTTTCCCTTCCTTTTTCACTTTTGGAGGGTTCCCTGTAATTCTATTTATATATATATATATAAATGTATTTCACTTGAAATTCAGTTTGGTTTGGATTCTTTTGATTTTTTCATGGTCTTTTCAGTCTGTCTGAGAGAGGGAGAGGGAGGGGGAAGGTTTTGTCCCTGTGATCCGGGCACTTGGCCTGGGAGCCAAGTCCAACCTGGGACACACCCTCAGAAAAGGTCAGAAAACGTCCCATATTGCAGTTTTATTAATATGATGGGAATTGTAAAATGAAATTAAATTGTAGCTGTCAGTTAGTTTGGAAAATGTATGTAGCAAAGGCTATTTTTTTGAGTGTTTTCAACCTGTCATTTGCTACTAATACCTTTTTCTAAAAGTTAGTCACAGCATGGCCCAATATTTTTTCTGAGTGCTAGCAGAAGTTGTGAGAAAAATATTATATTCTATGACATAAAAGGCAGAGCTGTAAATAACCACTATAGCAGATAAGAGCGCAGTACAAAATGCACATGGACAGGCCTTAGTTTTCAGCCCTAGCATGTTAAGAATTAATTTCTGTTGCTTAAAAATGCAGAATTTAAAATATGAAGGCATGTTTTAAAAAGAAGTTGTTTAATTTCAGGGATGAAGAGGAGATTAATTTATATGGTTTTACATGAGAGAGGACAATAATGAATCCTCAGGATTTTAGAAAAAAAAGGGAAGAATGGACTCAAGCTTACCCTCCCTAAAGTGTATATATATATTTTATTATAGTGCTCAGTGTTCTCATTTCACTCAATATTATTTGAGTATACATTTTTAAAAGCAAAGTACAAATGCAAAAGAACATAATCCCCTTGTTATTTTTGCAGACCACTATAATGACTAGAGAACAGATACAGAAAGAATATGATGCTTTAGTTAAAAGCTCAGAGCACCTTCTGAATGCACTGCAAAAGAAGAAACAGCAAGAGGAGGAAGCGGAGAGGCTACGACGCATTCAGGAGGAAATGGAAAAAGAAAGAAAGAGACGTGAAGAAGAAGAACAGAAACGAAAGAAGGAAGAAGAGGAAAGACGTCTGTGAGTCACAAATAGGTTACTGGTTATAGAATGAGAAGAAAATAGAAAAGGCTTTTTCATGAGGTTGTTTTTAGTAGTTGTCCACTTAGAGAGTTACTTGGATTGTATTCCTGGTGTGCTGTGCAGTGTTGAAATGTTTCCTTTCCCAGTGAATTATAAGGCAAATGATAGAATAGCGAATGGAAGAGATGCAGCTGGAAATACGGATGAACTTGAAAAATGTCTGTACTGACTTCTGGATTAGCATTCAGTTTTATGGAAGATACTTTATGTCTCTTACTATCTCATATTCACTTGCATCATAACATGTTTTCCTTCTCTTCTTTTGGAATAGGAAATCTGAGATTGAGGCAAAGAGAAAACTAGAAGAGGAAGAGAGGAAAAAGAGGGAAGATGAAGAAAAACGTATTCAGGTTAATATTTTAGCTGGGGGGGGGGTTTGTGTGTGTGGTGGTTGTTTTGGGGTTGTTTGTTTGTTTTGTGTATTTATTTACTTATTTTTGAATCTTTTTTGCAGCTTTGGTTCTTCACTGAGTCTAATGGCTTGATTTTATAAATGCACATCTCAGTCATTCACCAGTGTTGCTTTAGTAGAAAATGTAAGGCAAAAGTCATGATTAGAACATCCCAGGACAGATCACCTATTTCTAGTTCATGTGCAGCTGTTGGTCTTCTGAGTAGAGGTGCATCTGTTTTTAAAGAGGTTTGAAAGTTATTTTAAAGTTAAAAATACACAGCACTGCAGAATTCTAGTTAAGCCTTTGAAGTTCATGCAGATATTCCATGTCAGCCAAGTCTGGCACTTTTACTGGAAGTCACGTCTGGACTCAGACCTATATGCAAAGCAGTTCCTATTGCAAAGTCCTGTAATGCCAAGTGCAGAGTATCAAGGAAGTACTGTGTTAGTGCTGTGGAGGAGTAACTATAGTGCTAGTTTTCATAATAGTGAAAAAAACCCCCTTAGTGTATTTTTTTAAATGAATTATAATTATTTGGCACTTTATTTGAAAAGATAATAAAAGTGGTGGACAATAATTATTTGATAAACTACATGGAAACCAAGATGCAATCTGTAACTGTTTGATTTTTCTTGGGTCAAACTGAACATTGATGCTGTTAACTTTTTAATTCTGTAAATTTTGCACATTTTGAAAAGCTATATTTTGGGATATTTTTCTAATATTGCTCATGTAGTGTTTTTTGTTTCAATTGGATAAGATTAAAAGTGTCTTTTTATAAAACAGGCTGAAATTGAGGCTCAGCTAGCTAGAGAACGAGAAGAGGAAACCCAGCACCAGGCAGTGCTTGAGCAGGAACGTCGTGACCATGAACTTGCAATGAGAATTGCCCAGAGTGAAGCAGAACTCATCAACGATGAGGCTCAGCTTGATTTAGGATTGCGCAGGTATGGGGTTAATAGTTATATTTTTCTCTCTTTTTTTTTTTCTTCCTATTTTCATCCCTTTGAGAAGACTACACTCTTGTGGTTTTATGTATCTTTGTATTCATTAAATGGACCTCTTAAGTCAGTGTACTATAATCTTTTTCAAATTAACTTGTGAAATTTGTTGGAAAGATTGCTTTTGCTTAAAGACTTTCTTCATTTTCCATCTTGCTACATCAGTAGGTTTGTAGTTGCTTGTGAATACAACTGCAATTCTCTTTTTGAGTTCTGACAAGGATGGCAACCACTTTAAATTGTGATTTTTATGACTCATTTAAAGTAGGGAATGGAATTTCTTCAGTGGTAAGTAGTAATAAAGTACACCTTTTTTAGTACTTGATGATTCTGTTTGTACAAAGTGAATTTGTGTGGGTTTTTTCTTAAACAAGAATCCCTCTTGGAATGCAGAAATAATAGTTATTTCTGTGTTCTGACTGGTAAGTTTTTTAAGTGGAATGAATATATCTAACATAGATGGATTTGAAAATTAAATACTGTATTAGTTTTGTTTTGTGTGAACTTTTGATATGTCATAACAATTGCTTGGCTTTTGGTATAGAGATCCACATACCTGTCTGCAAAGTAAGAGCTCTTCATTTGTAAAAGGTGCCTTAGCAGCAATTGAGAAATTCCAGTAAAGGTGGTACTTACTGGTCAAATAGCATAAATGTACCTATGAACATGATTGCTTCATTAGTGCTAGTCTACTCAGTTTGTTGTTGAAAGAAAGAGTGTGAGAAAATTCCCAGTGTTTCCATGGAATTTCAAGCTCCCACACATGTTTCCTTTGTTACCCAAATATTATCTAGATGTGTACTTTTTTTTAAAATAACTTCACACCTGCTTGAGATAGGTGGGTAATGTTTTTTGTCATGTGTAATACTGATTTCTAGACACTTCCACTGAAATCACTGTGGTCTTGCCCTCAGTTATACAGTAGCTGTCTCCAATAAATACCTAATTCATGGAATCATAAAATGGCTTGGGTTGGAAGGGAACTTTGAAGGTCATCTGGTTCCAATGCCCCTGTCATGGGCAGGGACACTTACACTAGACCAGGTTGCTCAAAGCCCCATCCAACCTGGCCTTGAACACCTCCAGGGGTGAGGCATCCAGTGCTTCCCTGGGCAGCCTGTTCCAGTGCCTCACATCTTGGCGTATTTGGATTTTGGTGCAATACTTTGAAGGTAAACACAAAGTCACTCCAGTGTTGCAGCCTGGCAGAGTTCTCTTAAATATGAAAAAAGGGAGGCAGTAGAGAAGAAGGGCTCAGAGAATTCAATAATTTTCCTCTCAGTGATCTTCTAATCTCCACAGTGTTTCCTGCTGCTCATGGGTGATTTTGGTATTTGTCTTTCTTGTATAATCTCAGAATGGATGATGAACTAGCCATCATCATAACTCTGCCAGTTTCTCTCTGCTGTGTAGCAGTAGGAGACTGAAGACTCTTCTGGATGATGGGAAACTGCTCAGTGGTTTGAACAAGTTAGCATAGTGATGTAAATCCTTTGATAATACACAAATGTAGAAAAAACAATAGATTTTTCTGCTTATATGACATTTCTTTTTGCCTCATTGGCGGACTTTTTCCCCCTACCGTTTCTAAAGTTTACTTCAAGTAGTTTTAAGCACATCCAAAAATTGATTAGAATGCTTTTAATTTAATCTTTGATTTATTTTATTTTGGTTTGTTTAAAACTAAATGAAAACATTCCCCAGACCCCAATGTCTTCTGCTAAAATCAAAGGATAGATTTTCAAGGAATTGACTTAAATGTAGAAACTAGAGGAATTCTCTGAAATTAAAACTCTTTATTGGTTTGAACAGAATACATAATTTAATAACTAAAACAAATTGTCTGAACTTATTTTAACTGATACCAATCAAAATTTTACTAGAGCATGAGTAAGTTAGATTGTCATCTTCTGCATTTGAGACCTGCGCATTACCATATTATACACTAAAATCACACCTTTTCTGTTAAAATTCTGCTGTAGTAGGATAAGGCATATCCCTTCATACTAAATTGATGCAGTATACTGGTTCTACACCATTTTCACACAATTTTGTAAAAAATCTTTTCATGCTTACACGTTGGTATCAATAAATGGGTATTTTCTGTTGTATGGTGCTACCTGTGGAGTGCAAAGGGTAAGAACAAGGTGATTTTATGTGCTTATTCTTAAGGAACATGTGGTACCTGTGTGTTGTCATATTTGAAAAGAAGTAGCCTTTACTTAATTCTTTGCTGCCCAATACCTTGAAGAATTCATCATTAGTTTTTATAGATATTCAAAAGTACATAAGTATTAGCAGTTCCTTTAAAAAATATATTTGTTGGCTTCTGTCAAAGAAGAAAAGTTACTTTTCTGGCGGTAGATCCAGCATTTTTATTTGTGCTTATTCTGTGTGGGATATGCTGGACTTCTAGCTTCATCCAGTTTTATTACTCATCCACACTTTAAAAGGATGTGTAATAAGGGATTTACAGGACCTAGGGATAAATTAATAGTAGTACTTAGCACTCGAGTAAAAAAGAAGTTAAACAACAGATATTTGCTTTCAACTGTGTACTGTTTTTAATTTATGCTACTTAGTGAAAGGTACAGTATAGCATATGACTCCAAAAGGAGCTCGTCTCAGAGAAAATGTTGTAAGCCTATCTGGTCTGTGTGTTGCGTTGGAACAACCCGAAAAAGTTTTAATTTGTAGCATATTTAGTGCTGCATATGTGCACCTGTGGGTTTCTTGTATGGCAGTTGAGACTCAGGGTCTTTTCACAGCTTGCATGAAGAAGCGTCTGTCCCATTCCCAGAGAAGCTGCATGACGATTGCTGATATTTCTTGTGATCTGCTTATCCAAAAAAGACTCTGATTTTGAAATGGCGGGGGAAGTTTTCAGCTTTTTTTCCTGATTATGATTTAACTCATGATTATATGAGAAAGGAGGGGAAAAAGTCCTGTTTCTCAGTTTAAAAAAAAATCATAAGATAGGATAGAGCAGGAAATACTATGACCCACCTTTTCCCACTTCAGATTATTAGGAAGTTAACTGGGAAGTAGTCTATCTAACATATATCTTCTATTTGCAGAGCCAATGGAAGAAAGCCACAAATGACTGCGTATGGCATTTTTTTTCCATTTGCATGCTCTAATAGAAACCCCTACCCTACTAATTAAGAAGAAATTGATTTTGTCCTCTTGTATACTAATACTTCATAATAATCTTTATTAGCATGCATCTGTAACCTCTAAATCATTAATACCTTATATCACTATTTCACTTATGTCTAATAATTACTTTAATAATATATTATACCTGATAATATTCTATTTAAGGGTGATCGTATAATTACTTTAAGGTTTTTCACATACCTTCCCTTTTTCATTGTCCTGTGTGATTTATTGGTCTGTACAAAATCAGGGCTGTGTGTATATATATAGATATGTGAATGGAAATAATTTAAATTAAGTAGCCATTTTCTGTACACTTTATTTAACTTCAGTTTGATTGGCAAGAGCCTCTCTCAGTTAAAAAGGCTTGTTTTATATCAGTATGTTTGGTTTATGTTCATTTATCAATTTTCTTATAGGGAACAAATGGCCACAGAAATGTCAGAAATATTGTCTAGGTAGGTGAGAAGACAACATGAAATGAATCAATGATTTTATAAAAACAAATCACATATGAAACGGGTCGAATTATTATGAAATTAAAAATAATGGAATGTGGTTTTTTTCAAGTGATAAGCAGATAATTTACTTATGTTTTTCAGATAAATTTACATTATCACCACTTTTTTTCAGCAATTATTTTTCCATGATTTTTAGTGATTATACTAAAAAAATAAGGGTAGTTCACATACCCTGATATTTTGTGTAATTTCGTTACTATTTCTCCAGCTTTCTTCTCTTTTCACCTTTGTGATAATAGAACATTGGGTTCCACGTCTTTCAAAGGCGTATTTTTACAGATTCAGCACAGAGTTAATGAGGTTATTTATGTCAATGTAATTTTTGGTGCTTTTAATAAGAAAATATTCTAAATATAATTAATTTCAAATAAAAGCAGTTTTGAAAATTACCATGTTAAGAGCACATTAAAACGCCTCTTAAGACATCTAAACAAAAGCCCCCTCTGAGGTTTCTTGAATACTAATGCAAGATTTTGTGCACAATGCAGAAGGAAAGGAGAACACTGGTTGAGGTCTGAATACAATTCTGCTGGAACAGTCTCACAATAGGTGGTGCTAGAATACTAATTCTCCGTTCAAAGAATTTGTTATAATGCCCTCCCTATTAGTGAGTAATTAAAAAGTGTTTTATGCAACTTGAGGGTAGAAATTATATTTGACATTCATTTTCTTAAGCTTACATAAGAAGCAAAATTGTTCAGTTTTTAAAGGTTAATCAGTTGTTAAACAGGCTATTAAACTGTTTTTATATAGTCTGAAGATGATTGTTTTCAGTGATTGATGGTTTTTCTAGTTGTAGCACTGATAATTGGGAATGCAGCTGTAACTAAATTTGTTTCTTGCAGTGGTATTTTAAGAATAGAAATAAACCATGTTGCATGTAATTAAGTTGGCATGCAAATTGAAATGGCCAGATTGTATTGCATATATTGACATGGTTCCAGTGACAATGGCCAATTTTTAATGTACAAAAAAAAAAAAAAAAGACAAAACTTCAGGGAAAATCAGAAGCTCTGTGTTGTGGTTGAATTCAAAATGCATTACTTCTTACTGCATACTTTTTAAATTAAATTTTCCTCACTTTTCGTGCACTGGAAACTTTTTGAGACTGATTTTTAATTTTTTTTTATTTTTAAAATCTGAAAATATTGTTTATGATACAAAGCTCTCAGACTGAGCAGTGAGGACCGATTGTCAAGAGTGATGCTCCTCTTACTGCCAGACTGCTGTGCTGAAAGTCGTGTAGAAAACAAAAGAATGATCTGCAGAGTAGTACTGTAATAGAAAGACTAAGCCATTCAATTGGATTAGGATTCTTAAAGATTACTAGTTTAACCAGAGATTGTATAGCCTAGTTCTGCTGCTCTAAATTATGTAGCAAACTCTTGAAGTGGTGGGTAGTCTTGCTAAATAAAGAAAATCCTTAGGATTTGTTAAATTAGGTTCAAGAAGTTTAGACACCAGGCAGTGGAAAATATTTAGCAGCAATCCTTTAATGTCCTACAGGTATGCCAACAGTAAGAAAATATTAAAAAATATATTTTGAAGGAGTTTGTCCAGTTATTTGTTTTACATTTATGAGTAGTTCCAAGTCAGATCTAATTTTTTATGTCAGAATTCTCACTTACTATAACTGAAAGCTATGTGTTGAGTCAGTTAGTAGTATGAGTAGGCATTATTAAGCTGACACTACAATAAAACTGTAATTTTAATTATACTGAGGAGATGATGCATTTAAGAAGAACATTTAATTAAACAGATTGTTTTATTCTATGAAATTTAAATTGCATTTGTTATGTCTGTTGTGTCTGTTTCCAAAACTGCTATATCTGCATAAGGAGATTTTTCAGGTTATAATAGCTGTTTATAAGCTGTTAAATAAAGAGGGAAAAGTAAACATCAAGCTTCAGAGTACCACATAAGACCTTTATGGAAAAATAAATGTTAAAATACTATTCAGTTGATTATATTTACTATAATAATGTAAGGGTCCCACAGAGATATTATTACACAAACAGACCTTCAAATGAAAAGGCTTGTTCTGGTTTTCTCTCTTGGGATTTTTTTAATATGACATATTTCATCAAGAATTCTGCTACCCTGTTAAAGATCTAGTTTCTTCTGAGCAAATCCTCTCAGATCCCAAAAGATAGTTCAATTGCCTTTATGTTCTTAGTAATGAGCATTAGTGGAGGTTGGTAGAATCATGTATGTGTTCTTGAATTTCCTAGTGTTCAAGTGTGCTGATCATCACTGAACATTGGAGTGTTTTGAACTTATTTCATATGGAAATAATCCATGGGAAGTTTGCTATTCCTAAGGGAGGGTTCTTCTACTTCTTGTCCATACAATATTTATGGGAAAAAAAGTAAAATTCAGGTTTATCTTTACATGTAATGTTTGTTTTGTACATGGAAACCCTGTGCATGCTTTTAAAGATCACGGAGATTTTAGTAATAATTTCTCACTTGTATTTACTGTTGACTTTCTTGCATATTACCTACATGATGAACACCTTTTACCTTTGAAGAAAACTGGGTTTGGATGACTCTCTTTATACTGATCAGCCTTTCCTCTGTGTGGTATTTTTTGCCTTGGTATTTCTTGAGGATTCATATCCTTCCCAAATAAATGTTACTGTTTTCAGACAGCCACTATACAATTAATGCAGAAGTAATTTGATTTCTTTTCTCAAAAAAGACTTTTTTTTAAAGACAAGGAATATTTCATGAAGTTTTGGAACAAATCCTAATCCAATTTTAAGAGCAGAGGAAATGCCTTTTCTTCCTTCTCTTTTTTCTACTTCAGAAATATTTTTTCTTGTCTGTTTTTTCAATGGAACTAAAAATGTCTATGGCCATTCTTTGTTGTCCGTTTTCTGCATCTTGACTAGCACTAGGTAAAATGCACATCATCTTGGGATGAGATACACAGAGATAGAATATGCACCTTTTCACACATAAGCACTATTAATGACAATTCCTTTTAATCTCTAGGAGGCCTGTAAGATGACTGTGTGATTTTGGACATAAAATATGTTTTCATTTTCTCTTAATAATTTGAACATCTTGAAAGTAATGTGGTATTTTGCCTTTAAATTCAGTCTGTTTGCTACTGATTTATGTGATAATAAGAGTGATGCAGTGTTGATCGTGGGATCTTTTCCTCCTCTTACAACAGTTCCTGTTTAATACTTGAAAAAATACAAATATATTTTTTAAATAATCGTAGGGGTCCTGCAGTGCAAGCCACAAAAGCTGCTGCTGGTACTAAGAAGCATGATCTCAGTAAGTGGAAATATGCAGAGCTTCGTGATACAATCAATACATCTTGTGGTAAGTGGAACTTTTTCTGATTTGAGAAAGAGGTCAAGCTGTAGTTGCATGTTACTTTCTTCCTATAACACATATAAAAACTTTATTCATGTTTGAATTAATAACAAATTAATTTTAAAAGTTCTGTTACCCCAAAAGCAGCAATAAATGAAGCGGTTTCCATATTAAAGAAGCAATTTCTTTTTTACCTCTATTAGTGATTATATATTTATGATAGTAAACTGCTTGGGCCATAAAATATGTGTTATAATTTCTTAAATAAATAGTCTTAGATTTTTTTATTTCCACAAAGGGGATAATAGTTATTGTGCTTTACCTGGAATTTGTGTGTTCTAAGAAATTTTTTGCTATTACTTCTTGCCGTCACCAGATCACAAAGAAAGCAAATGTGTATATAAAGCACAGCATAAAATATTTTCTGTCTTGGATATTCAGATTATTTGTTAATTTTCCAGCTTCTTTTCAGAAACTCACAGTTGGGGCATTAATTACTTTCCCCCCAGTCTGAAGTTAGAAACAGATAAGAATTATTCTTTTGTTAGATACACTACTGTTTCTTCCTGTTTCTCATTGAAAGTAGTTGGTTAACTTCTGATATAAGATCACTCTATTTTTCCCTGGATAGAAATTGGAAACAAATATATTCTTTTATGCTGTTTTTACATCTGCAAGGCTGGAGCAGTGTTTTCACCTGACTAGGTGCTGCAGTAATGGTGCTCACCTGTGTTCATCCCTAGTGAAGCCAGTTAGGGGTACTCTTAGATGACTAAGGAAAGAACCTTGAGATCATTCAATCTCTTAGAATAATGAAATTCAGCAAAGTGGAAATATACAAGTATATATACCTAGATATGAGCAGTCATATGGCTGGTTTTCTTTTTTCCAGTTGTAGAAATAAAGTTCAACAGTGAAATTTTATGCTTCTGTACTGCTTGTCTTGTGATAGTGTCAACTGGCAAATTTAGTAAAGTAAGAGTTTTATTTGTCAAATTTCACTGCTCCAAATCCCCCAGTACAAAGCTGCTTTGGGGGCTGCCTTTACTCTAAAGAAAAGGATACATATAACTCTGAGGTAATTTCTAGACCATAAAATACAGGTCCTGTGCAGCAGAGCTTGACGTTTATTATATTATGTTTTAATGTATTAGTGTTACAACTTGATCTCAGATTGTATACCTCTCAAAAAAAAAAAAAAAATTTTTTTCTGATTTTTCTCACTCATCCATTCCCTCCTCATTTTTGGGATAGATATTGAACTGTTGGCAGCTTGCAGAGAAGAGTTCCACCGAAGGCTAAAGGTGTATCATGCTTGGAAATCCAAGAATAAGAAACGCAATGCAGAAATGGAACAGCGTGCTCCCAAATCAGTCACAGACTATGGTGAGGAGAGATAATTTTGTGTTTATAATCACTTCTGTGGCAATATTCTGAAGAAAACATTTCTAGAATCAATTTTGAGTTTGCTAGGTTGAAGGGAATTCTTTGGGGTTTTAAGATTATTGTTGTGTCTATTTAAGGTAAATAGTTTGAAAAGATTGAAACTGGCAAATACTTTTCAGAAATTAATATATTAATAACATTAATAGACCCAGATAATTGTGTTGAATAGCTCTCCTTAAAACCTTTTATCACATCCAAGTCATATCTGTTAAAATTAGTTCTTGGTTTAGGCATTTTTGCTAAGTGTTCATTGCTGTGCTACTTTATAATTTCATAATATATAGCTATTTAGATATAGCTATATATTTTTAGAAGCACTTTTAAAGGGTGCTAATTTATCATTTACATCATAGTAAGCCTTATGTACTTTAGCTTGCATTCTCTTTTTAAAAATTCTGTGAGTGCTGATATTGCAATTTTTACTTAAGGGATTTTGTGTAGTCCCTGCTTTCTTATTAGTCCATTGTTCTGCTGATTTCACAGATGCATGTTTATTGTCAAAGCAATGCACTAATGAGAATAAGTGACTGCCTTTCAAACTCATAAAGAAAGTGTAGGAGTTGCCATGTTTAATACTGCCAGACTGAAAATTCAGTGCTCAGTTTCTAGAGTGACATTTGCAGAATAGATTGTGTTCCTGCCATTCAGTTGAAGCAAGAGGCAGAGGAAAGGGAAGATGGAGAGAAAGTGCTGTCCCCAGAGTCCCATTAGCCTGAGATTAAAGCATTGTCTTGGGACATGGAGGATAAAGATCTCAGGGAATACAGGTGCCCTACTTTCTCTCAGTTTATATATGAAGTTGTCTCCTTCCCTTCCATTCACTTACTGAGTGTGCATTGCTTGAGCATTACCTGAGAATTTGAGGGTTTTGGGGAACTTTGGTACAGATATATCGCAAGAGAAATCTGGATCCCTAAAGAAGATACTACCGAAGAAGAGGTCCTTGTGACTGTGCCCAGTAATGTGGGTTTAAGTGCTTAAGAAAGCTAAGGACTGAAATGGCAGGAAAAGGCATTTGAAGCACTTCTGCAAAGTGGTAAATTGCTTTGAATTTGAGTTCAAAAGTTCTATGTAGAGCTAAATGGATAAAATACATATTCATGCACAGTACTGAAAGGAAGTATCAAAGAGCAGAAAATCTCTGGATTTGTGCACACAAAGCTTGGAATACTCGTGTTCTCATCCCTTGTATTCAGACATTTACAGCATTCTTACCAGCATTTTTCATTGCATTTTTTTACTTTCCTTGAAATACGACATCATATTTGTGAAGAAAAGGACATTGAGGTTCAGAAGAAATTGATAGCAACCTTTAGAGACTTTTGTTAATGTCAGAATGATTCTTCCTATTGCAAATAATTGTACTACATGGGCATTTTGCATCTCTATATTATAGTGATCTGAGCAGGTAGTAAGAAGAGATTCTGATTTCTTAGGTATTAAAGCTAAAAGACTTTGATGTGTCAGTGGATGTGTACTTCAAATGATGCAGTTTCTTTTTTCCATAACTTCATTGATGTAATATAATTTTACAGGTATCCTTAAATTAGTACATTCAGTATAGAAGCTAAACCGTGGTTTGTATATTATTATTGGAATAGGCAGATTTGGTATTCCAGAGGTCTGGAAACTTTTTTGTAGCAGAAATACCAAAAATGAAAAGTACTGCATTAATTAACTAATGGATTTGACACAGCAATCTGTTCTTAGCATGTATACAACTGAGTTTTTGTAACTAGCATCACCAATTATAGAAGTACAAAATTTCAAGATTAAATTCTGATGAAAATAGAAGTACAGAATTAATAGAAATATTTAGTATCTGTGTTTATTTTGCAACTGGAATTCCCATTTGTGTATCATCAGCATTGGTGAAAAATGTTGAGGTAATGAAACCGTAACTTTTAAAGGATCAGCACTTTATGTTTTGTTCAACATGTAATATTTGTTCACAGATTTTGCACCATTTTTGAGCAACTCAAGTAAGTGAGGAGATGGTTATTTAAGCTAACCTTGAAGAATAGGAAGACTTGAGAGCTTGATACTAACACTAATTAATCCAGTGTTTTGCTACACTTGTACATAGAATTTAATTGTAACAAAAATCTATTTTACAATTTGGCAATGTTATTCATTTGATGGTAATTATACATTATTCTAGTAATTTACAAATGTACTTGTCTTCATGAAATCCTACCCGTTTGAGCAGTATTGGGAAGTGAGAACAAAATAACCTTTTTGTGAGTTGTTTGAAGGCATAATTTTTTTCCACAACCCCTACAAAATAACTTGTTTGTTCTAATATTTTTTCTCTGTCAGCATATGGCTTTTTGTTGTAGCAAAACTCTGGAATCAACTTAATATAACAACTATTTTCCTAGCACACAAACTAACACTCAGGTGGTGGTTTCTTCTGAATAAAGAAATTCAGTTCCATAGCACTGAGAAGTAGAGGCTATACTGGCTGCTTAGTGTTCCTGTGCTCTAGATTTAGGTATGCATAGGGGTAGAAAGGAACCTTAGCAATTACTATTGCAGTGCAAAACGTATTTGACAATACTAAAGCACTGATCTGCTGGGATAGGTGTTCAGACAATTTGTAGAAAAATAGTATTTATTTCCCATAAACTGTGTCTTCCTGTAAGGTACATGTTTTATCAGAGTTAATGCATAAAAGTGGCATTCACCTGTTAAAATATTGGTTTTCTTCTTCTCTTTGTTTATGCAGGCATGGGGAAAAAAAGGGTGTATGTTATGTATATATGACATATATAAATGATGTATATATGACAATAACACATGGGGGTTTTTTAAGGTTCTGCTCTTCAGGTTCAGAAAAACTGTTTTTGCTTGAATCAAAGGAGAAGAAATTTCAAGTTGCAGTTGTATTCTATATTAGTCTTGTTCATGATTGTAAAAATACATTATTAAAAGTGATTGTTTTTCATATTAAATATTAGCTCAGAAATTATCTTGGGTGCTCAATAGACACTGAACAAAAATGGAATTCACTTTTATTCTCTTTATGCTGAAACATGCAACTGATAATACTGACTTTCTGTTGTAGAGATGACACAGATCCCTTTTCAGAGTTTTTTAAACATGATATATGTAACAGTGTTGGTGTAAACCACTAAAATGAAGTTCAGTAACAAATTTTTGCAGGAGGCAGTTGTTATAGGAAAGGATCTTGCTTGTAAGAGCATTTACTATTTAAAACTAATTATGATAGTGTACACGTAACATCAAGAAGTTGGATCAATTGATCAATTAACATAGAGAGTATGTGCTTTTTTATTTGAATGAAAGTTTCTCTCTGCAAACTGAAATGTGTGGAACTCAGAGAGTCCAAAAATGCATATGGAAAATATTTACCAAAAATATATATGAAGCTTCATAAAACTTCATATAAGTCCACCCCCTTTAGAAGTTTGCTTGGTTGATCTTAATGGTCTGAAATAAAGAATTTCTTTAGAATATAAAGCAGCCAGAAAGTAGTTCTGGTGCCAGGGTTTAGCACAGAAATCTAGACAGAAAGTTACGTTTGGCAGCAGCTTTGTGATAAGCAGTATTTGTTGTCAACATTTCTATTAACAAATTAGTAATTTCTAACAGTATTATACACCTTTCCGTGTTTCCTGTCAAAAAACTTCAAGTGATGCTTTGTGTTTTTGTAACTTAAAATGCTTTACGCTGCGATCTTGTTTTACAAAGAGATTGACAGAACTAAAGCAGTTATTGATGAATGTTTCTGGTTTGTAAGACATTTTGTATGGGAAGTTTTACCTTAAATATCGATTTAAAGAAAAGTGTGTTTTTACTTGCTTTGTTTTGTTTAAACACTCCATTGAGCAACACACAGATAAAATAATTAACATGAGCCTTTCCTGGCCAGTGTTGTAACTGTCGTGATTAGCAGAATGCACATTATATGAGATGGAAGGACTTTTTATGTTTGATGAAACTTCAGCTGACCTTGAATTCAGAGAATCTCTTGGGTTTTGGGGGGTTTAGTTTGTTTTCTTGTTTGGTTAATTGTTTTGGTTTTATTTTTTTTTAATTATTATTTGATTACTGATTATTCAAGCAAGTAGTAATATGGCTTTCTTGTTCTCTAATTTTTTGTTTGCTTATTTTTGGGGCTTTCTTCTGTATGATAGCACAACAGAACCCCACAGCCCAGCTGCCGGGCAGACAGCAAGAGATTGAAATGAACAGGCAACAGCGTTACTTCCGCATTCCCTTCATCCGCCCTGCGGACCAGTACAAAGACCCCCAGAACAAGAAGAAGGGTTGGTGGTACGCACATTTTGATGGGCCATGGATTGCTCGACAGATGGAACTCCATCCTGACAAGGCACCCATTCTCCTTGTAGCGGGTTGGTATTGAGAGCAAAATTCAAAACTTTGAAAAGGTTCAGAGTGGATAGGTTACTTTGGAAAAAGAGACTGAGGATATCCTTTTTTTTTTTTTTTTTTTTTTTTTTTTTTTTTTTTTTTTTTTTTTTTTTTTTTTTTTTTTTTTCATCAGCAGTTCTTATCTGGGCAGAATTTGAGGATTTGGGGCTGCTATTAATGGCCAAACTTTTCAGAACACCATTTGGCCACATGTTCTACTTGTACACATGCTTCGATTTGGGAAGTTGTAGATAGCATGGAAATTCCGATGTAAACATCTATTAAGTGCCCTCAGATTATCCACTGAACTGGAGAATGCATGAAGATAAAACATCCAATTTTTTTCTGGGAAAGTTCTATTCATCGTTGTATTGTTTTTTCATTAGCTTTGAAAAATTACAACCAGTTTGTATCAAAGCAATTTGTGCATACATTATATTGTCTTTCCATAATATGGAAATAATAGCAAACTGATGCTTTTACCCTATTTATGCTGCCTAATATGGGAGAATAGCTTTTTAATCTTAAATGTTTAAAATAAAAACTAAATATTGCAATGGATAGTAGACATTTGTCTGGTGGTAAAATATATCAAGCTTATCTGGAGGATAATGGAAGGGGGGGAAACACTGGAGAAATGCTGTTTATGGTTCTGTGTTTTGAGTTTTTGTATTTAACTTGTAGACTAAAGAAAAGTTCATAACCATTTTGTTTCTCTTCAGAGTTACACCTTACTAGCAACAAAAGTTTGTTTCCTGCAAATTATTTTTAATAGAATTTCTTACACCAGCTGTTACTATTCAGTGTCAAAGCCCATAGCTAAAAGTAGCACTGCTGTCATGAGTAGCACATTCAATGGATCACCTATTAAAAATAAGATTATGATTTAGTGTTTGAGCTACACCCATCATTTTGTTGGATTTCCTATGTTGGTCCCATTCGGTAAATGCTGTTTGTTTTGCATGGGAGGCTGACAGATTAGTTGTTCAAAAGTCTGTAGTTCATAGTTGCTTTGCTACATTTAAACAAATACTAACAGCAGTTCACTGTGAAATGGCCTAAAACTGAAAGTATGTGTAAAAAAAATGCAGTTGTCCGCCTGTAATTGATTTCAGGAGAATATATCAAGATGCTGATCTTTTCACTTCTTTCCTTTGTTCCTTTTTGCTCACTTTTTAAGCACAACTTTGTCAATTGCAACATCTGATACTAGTTTATTCTGATACCTTTGTGGTGTAACAAAAAAACCAAACCAAAAAATACTTATCTGACAACTTATTTCCCCATAAACTCTGAAGTCTTTTAACAAACCAGAGCTTCAGAGAGGGAATCTAATTAAGAAAGATCTAATTTGATTTATGGGCCTTTTGAATGATGTAAAAATGTTTTATCTTTCCCTTTACCATTTCAGGTAAGGATGATATGGATATGTGCGAGCTTAATCTTGAAGAGACTGGCTTAACCCGAAAGCGAGGTGCTGAAATTTTGCCGAGACAGTTTGAAGAAATTTGGGAGCGCTGTGGAGGTATCCAGTATCTCCAAAATGCAATTGCAAGCAGACAAGCTCGTCCTACGTACGCTACGGCGATGCTGCAGAACCTGTTGAAATAAGCGGGCATTTTGCACAGTAGCGTTCGAGATGAGAACCCTTGCCTGTAATACAAAGGGAAGAGTTCCTCTGGGCAGCAGAGGACGTAAACATTCTATAATCATATTAGAGATGTTTAATATAAAGTGAACAGATTTTATTAATCATGTGGTTTGTTAATTTGTACTTCATGATGTTTAATTTGTGTAGTGAACTTTACTAGGTATGAGGACCTTGAGGAGACTTCAGTCAGTGTAGTTTGTTGCATTTTGTTCATATGTTTCATTTTCTTTAACAGTTTCTGTTAGAACTCTTAACACTTTTAAGCAATCTGTCTTTGCTCGGGTACATATTACAAAGAACTGCATTGCAACCATCTTTTTGTAAAATTCCTACTTCAGAACACTGAATAGTTGGCTTCAAGAGGTCTAGTCAAGAGGATGTGCTGTTTCTAATAACTGGAATTGTGAGGCCTTAGCTTTGACTTCTGTTGCGGAGAAGTTGGAGTATACTTTTATATAATCTGAGACATTTTATGTCCTGATTTGCAAACTGGTTAGTGTCTGTATTTAGTAATTTTTTTTTTTCAGAACTTGATGGGAAATCCTCCTAAACTTGAGACCCATAAAATCCTATTTAATTCATTCTCTGTCTTGGTTTAAGAGAAATGGTTTTCTGTACATTCTGAGAAGAACATTCATATACTTCAGTATAGTGTAATATTGGAGGTCCTCAAAGAATGTACTGCTCATTAGGGCTTATACCACTTCTTAGTTTCTTTTTCTTTTTTTCTGTTTCAGTAAAAAATTTGCTTTAGACTTATTTTTCTGATGACATTTCCATTAGGAACTCTTGGACAGTTTGTTTAGCCAGGTAGTGTAATTTCAAAATATTGTGCAAAATTGTCCAAGCCTTGTCTCTGGAGGTATATAAGATTAAGGATAGGATAAGGGAAATACGTTCAGCTTTTTGATGTCGGTATAACTTAACTGAATATTGAGGCCTGAGCCTCAGACATTGTGTTTATTTTAATTGTAACGAAATATATAAGGTCTCTACCTTTTGTTAGACTGTGTAAAACATTGGTCCAATAACATAATGCATCATCTTAATACTATGTGCTGATAAAATAGCTACAGTTTTTAGTATACTGAAATATCAAAGTGATTTGGACACTACTCTGAGCTTTATCGTAATCTCCTCTGTCAAGTTTCATAACTTGTAACAGTTCCCTTATTAAGCAGTTTGTTTTGGGAGTTTTTGTGGTTGGGAATCGTTAAAATCATAGTTTTAATATGCATCTCTTTCACTTACGTGAACATTGTTTTACCATGCTGGCCATTATTTCAACAAATTAAACTTGACTATTTATTATCTCTCCAATAGGAATTCAAAATATAAGTAGCTTGATGTCCAGTTACTTATTTAACCTGCTTAAAAAATGAAGTCTTGCTCTTTTAAGTGACAAATTTTGTTTACACTATAAAATAATTTCCTCAGTCTTTACTCAGTTTGAAACCTCTTGGTAATGTTAGGTTTTTAATGCATAAATATACTTAATAATTTTCAAGAGGTACAGTTCTGTAGCACAGAGAAAGCTCCTGATTGCGATTGGATGCCACAGTCTGCTTGCTGTTATAAATACACTCCTTACTGTCATACTTGTGGAGATAACTCTGTACAGATCCACTGCATCAGGGAATCTCAGCTTCTGCTGCATACCCACAGCCTTTTGCAAATGTGGAAATGTTTTAATTTTACCCAAGTTCTTCACTAAAACCATAATTTGTCTGGAAGATGAAAGGAGAAGTGCATCAGACTGCTGGCTAGCAAGCTGTGTGCAAACCTATGCAGTGTTGCATGAATTTAAAGGCGCAGCTTAGGAAATTTAGGTTACTGGTTTAATGTGTTAGTGCAAAGTTTCACAACTTCCAGCCTCTGGAAACTTAGCATTGCAGGTAGCTGTACTTGCCCATGTGATCCCAGAAGGAAAATCACTGAACTGACCTGTGTTTATTATTGTCTGAATTTAACTGCTTGACTTAACATATTCAGTCCCAGTGTATGTGTGTATATATATATATACAAAATATATATATATATATAAAACCATGAATCTTATGAGACTGAATATAGTAAGCAAGAAACCTAATTACTTAAATGTGTGTCTGTTTATACACATATATAAGCTTATTTTAGTAAGTATGTGTGTAAACATACCTGTGGGGAACTTCAAATGAATAAAATTAACTGAATTTTTCCAATCTGTACCTTTGATTATGCCAGGATTACCTTGACTGGCATCAGAAAGAAAATTTGTTCTTCAGAATGGGATGTGTGGGAATTTTTGTTAACTAAATGACTAAAAAATATGAGCTATTGGGAAAATAAAATGGACTTCAAAATAGTGGAAGAGGGTCTGGTGGTTGGAGACGTTCTCAAATGAGATATTCCCACCTTTCTGCAGTGCTCCAGAAGTATGACTGAGGCAAGCAGAAGATACTTTCCAGAAATCAGGATATTCTAGTTTGCACAGTAGCAGGCTGCTTTTTCATTATTATTATTCTTTTTCTTTCTCTGCACCAAAAGCAGCATCTGCTCTTAGTTTTACTGATCTTCTTGTGCAACAAAATTAATTTTCAGTTAGTTTTAGACTATTTTATTTTTTTTACATGTCAAGCCATATTCAGTTGCTTACAAAGTATACGTGGTCCCATCTACCATGTCAGATAATTATACAGTTGGTTGATTTGGAGAGGAAATAAAAAAGGAGAGGAGAGGGAGTTCGACTGTAGTATGACCTAATGCCCTTCTGATCTACGTTTATAGAGAAAAAAATAATTTAGTTTTAAAGCACATGGGCTTGGTTCTCTCTGTGTTTGATTTAAAAAAAAAAAAAAATTCTTCCTGCCTATCAGTGAACCTGTTTGTTATAGTTGAGATCTGCCTGAAACAGTCCACAAAACAAAGGAGAGGAAGAGAATCACCACAATAGGCTTCATTCCTGACTAAGTGACCCGGAAATATCCATTTTCTTGAGAATCCTACTTTGAAGATCATAAGGTCATTAAATACTTATCTGTCATCCACTGAGAAGATTGTTTTTCTTAACTTAGTTTAATCCTTTGGGTTTTTCTCAAAAAATTTTATTTATAGTATTTAAATGACCTAATACTGTACTGAAAATTAAAAATAAAAAATAAACACATTCCATGTTGAAATCTCACTTGTATCTTCTTACCATTTTGTCTTTGAAGATTTAAAGCATAATAAGTAAGGGTAATAAAGTTATGAGAAGGGTAAAAGGATTTCTGTGCTGGAACTCCCTGCTGCTTTTTTATCAGATGTTTTTGATGCTTACTTTAAATAAAGTTTTACTCTAGTGAAGGTTTTGTCTCTACTTTCTAAGGTAAGTGTTTCTCCAAAATAACATTCGGATATTAAAAAAAAAATTCTGATTTTTTTACTTTTTAAGTATCATCCTTAATTTCTCAGTATTTATTAAAACAAATATCTTTACTTTTATTACTAATTTTTTAACATTTATTGCTATCACTTCCAGTGTATCTATCATTTGCTATGCTGTGCACTCTTTGCATATTTTTCATTTTTCATGACAGTCAGTGACTATGAAACCAATTCTGCTGCTTTGAGTTTGTATTCTGCAGGGGAAGCTTTATGTCTTGGATGGAGATGTTTTGTGGGTTTTGCTCGTTTGTTTGTTTTCCCCTTAAAAAGAGTCTTAGAAAACTTTCTTGTCCTAAGGGCCAGATTGGAGTGGTCGTTTTTTAACACAAAAAGATTGAAGTAATTCAGACGTTTGTTTCACTTTCCTTATGGCTTTTATCTCCAGCTGTAACTTTACATCAGTTTTAAGGTAATGTGATGTGTTTTAGTTTGAGATTAAGTACTGGTTCAGTTCCCATTGAAATTTTCAAGTAAATAGTTTTATTATGTTTTATTTAAATACAAAAGGCTTAAGTCCAGCAAATATATTTGGTAATTAATAGTTGAGAGTGATAAATACAATCATGAATAATCATTATTAAAATCCACATTTTAAAACTACTTACTTTATAATCAGGCTAGTGATAACTAATATGACTTGAAATATACTAAACACATACAAAAATACATTTGTAATGGAAAAAAAATGGAATGCTATCAGCATTCTTAATGTATTCTTAGCTTACATGAGCAATAGTGAAAAGCTAACGTTTGTTGGCAGGGATGACTTCCAGTGCCCTGCAAGAAATATTTTTAAAGTAGTTTTATTCTGAAGTGTTACTGGGTAAAACCACATCTTTAGGTTTCTTCTTTATTTTTTGTTCTAGTTAAATAAAGTAAAAGTCCTATTTCATCTGTAGAAACTCAACCTTGTATTCTTGGTGCTTTGCCTTCATTCGTACACTATCACCAGTTTCGGTGGTTTTGCAGGCAAATCCGTGCAGTTAGTTGTTTGGAATTCGTAAACAGTTCTTCTGAGTGTACATAATAAGGTAAATTAAAGTTCAGTCTTTGCTGTGGTAACTGCACGGTACGAAGAGAGAAGAATTGTTGCTGAAGTCAGCTGCTGTCCCAAATACACAAAAGTTTCACATCTGAATGAGGACCTGTCATCCAGAATAGTCATGAACTTTGTAGAAGCTCAGTTTGAGCTGTAAGTACGACTTCTGGTGTGCACCAAGCGGCAAACAGTGCCTGAATATTGTACAACACTGGTGCAGGATATAAATATAGATATACTCAAGAAAAACATGCTCAATGTAAAATAATGCTCATACTTGGATCAGGATTGTGGATTCATAGTGCATAAATTAAGAAGCCTACAAAATACTTAATGGCTGCCCGATGTCTGCGTAGATTTCTTCTACAAAAACTAATAGTAACCTCTTAAAATTATTTGTGTGCATGCTGAATTTAAAGTGTACACAGTCATGTGCAGTTCTAATCTACTTACTACCAGAAGGGTGCTTGTGAATGTAAATACCTTGTTCTGAAAAGATGAAACTACAGGTATTGTGCCTCAGGAAAAAGTTTGAAGTCTTAGGATAACCTGATAGTTTCACTGTCACCAGAAATTAAGCAGTTAAGTTTATATGTACATATGTATAAACAATGTTCATAGAAACCCTTAAAAAATTAATTCCACCTTCTGTGTGATTTGCAACATGAGCCTTGTAGGGAGAGAAAGAAGTTCCCAGTGGCTTTTAATATGTCCTTTGGTCAATGACAGCTCATATTTCTGTTCACCACTTATGTTAGTGTGTGCAAGGAAGGTTAATAAAAGGATATGGAAATATGGTGAAGTTCCATTGACAAATATTGAAAAATGTCATGTCTCAGCAAAATCTGTCTCTAGCACTCGGCTCTTAAGTGTAACAGTTAAGACCTGTAAGCACTGGATGCTTAATGCGTGCATTTTAACAATTATGAATTCCTACCAGGCAAATTTTGGATGCTGTCAAATAGGTGCTCAACTTGGTCATGTTTCTTTCCTTCAGTAAAACAATTTTTAAAATGTGTACAAACATTATATCTTTAGGAATCCTTGAGGTTTTTTTCACGTGCATAATCATCCTGAAGTCCAGTCTTAAATAATGCAGATCTTGTTTTTTGAATACCTGTAAGAGAAAGCCTTGTAAGACATTTGAAGAACATTGTTGAATTTGAAAAATTTATCTAGTGCTAATAGGGAAGGTCACACTAAAACCTGTTGAGATAATGTCTAGTTCATTGTAAGGGCAATTGAGCCTGGAGAAGAGAAGGCTCCAGGGAGACCTTTTAGTGGCCTCCCTGTACCTAAAGGGGGCCTACAAGTAAGACAGGCAGAACTTTTTCCAAGGGCACATAGTGACAGGACAAGGGAGGAAAGGCTTCAAACTGAAAGACAGTAGGTTTAGATTATATATAAAGACATTATTTCCTGTGAGGGTGGCAAGGCACTGGAAAAGACTGTCCAGAGAACTTGGGAATGCGCCATCCCTGGAAGTGTTAAAGATTATTAGTTTTTAGACTATTTACTAATTGGGCAAAAACCCACCCAACCAAAGCCTCCTCTTATAACTTAGCTTTGCAATAATTTTCCATGTAGTGATTCTGTAAATAAACTGTAGACATTTTTTATGTTTAGGAAGGAATGGAAGGTTATTTTAGCTTCTGCTGGAACTTTATGCCTATTTTCAAACATGCCTTCCTAAATACAGAGCTGTATTTATGGTAAATAATATGTCATAAAAAACTGTCACTGCTTTCATTATGTATTGCAAACCAGAATTTAATTACTGGAATTCTCAGTTTGGCTTACAAGTTCTAGAGATCCATGTCCTCCTGAAAATTCATATTCAAAAGTGGCATATTCTTTAAGATTCTAATCCCAAAGGAGTTTTTTAGATTGTGATATCAAAGTGGTCCTCTGAGTTTCAGCTCATGAAAGCTATTCTTCATAATTTTTTTTCCCTCCATTGACCTTTTTCAAATCATTAAAAATGTGTTGAACATAAGGGTAATGTAAACACTCCTTGTGAATGTAAATAACAGTAGCCTCCTAATTTCTTGAACCTATTTTAATTTTCTGGTTGCCTGACTTCCCACTAAATTAATTTGTTTAACTAGATCTTGAGAAGAGCTTCATCTGTATACATTTTACAATTCAAGTAGTTTTGATGACACAGGTCCGGTTTTCTTTCACAGATGTGCCATTTTATTACTTCAGTAAAATATTTAGTGCTTTTCTATGCAGTAATTTTAAGCAGTTTAGCTAGTATGAAAGTTTATTTGTCTCAATTACCCACAGGCACATTTTGTTTAAGATGGTTATAAAACACTATTTGCCAACTTCCGTGCTTGTGTTTTTTTTAAGCAGTGAAACCAGTTCATTCTTGAGCTTTTGCAAAGTGCTGCTGCCTGCTGTTTTGTCTATTTTTTATCTCTGCATTCCAGTCCCACCGTTTTTACCTCAGTCTGTAACTGTGACCTGCATATGATGAAGATCAGTGAAAACAATCTTTCTATATAGTGTTATAGCTTGTTCCTTTATTTACGTACCAATAAATATGTAATGAGCCAAAGATTCATGCAGTTAGTGTCCTGTCTCCCACAGTGTTCAGCTAATGCCAGGGCAGTCCTGTACTGATGCTCCCCACAATAACAATGGGTACTAACACCTATAGCAAAACCTTTTGGTTCCTAACTGGACTGGGATTCAGAAAAATGAAAACAGCAAAGTAAAGATTTTTTTTTCTATCTCTCAAGAGGGCATACTCAGATACGTCAGAAGTAAGAAACGATCTGGCAATGTTAGAGAAATTTTGGACTCAGCTTTTGTCAATTCCCCCCTCCAACGATACAAGAGGTTTCAACTTGAAATAATATTTGAGATGTGAGCAGTATGCTGCTCAAATTAGAATGCCTACTTGTTCAAACTGTATGTAGCTTAACCTGGCTCAAGTTATTTTTATATAATCTTTAATTTTTAAAAATTTTATATTGCTTTTTATACCTCCCATTTGGTTTACATTTTGTGTTACTTTGTCATTTTAGAAATTCCCTCTTCCTTCATGTGTTCCAGTGACTGCCACATTAGCACATGGTTATAAAGAATTTAACTTTGTTGCATAAAAACACTTACGAAGAAATTGTTGTTGTCATATCAAGCATCCCAAAAGTCTGAGTTTTTCTTTGTAAGGAATGACTACAAAGAGGCTTCCTGGTAATACCGACATATGGGAAACAACAAAGTTTTAAAGTTCCACAAACCTTGTTTTTGTCTGGCTGATGCTGGAAACGAAGAATTTCAAGGACTAACTTGTCAGTCTTGGCTTTGTAAACTGGTCTGGTGACCTACAAGAGTAAGAAAAAAATCAAAATGTCAAACCACTAATTATTTCACTAAATCACAAAAAGCACTCAGAAAGGGTGGACCACCAGAGCCATGCAAGAGAGCTGTAAGAAAAAGCAGTTCTATAGTCCTGTTATGAAACCTACACAGCAGTAAATGTGGAAAGCAATGAATATGTTAGTATTTTCAGTTCTGAAGTTGTCAAGCAAGAGAATAGATTCAAGTTTGATTTAGTTGTGGAGTTAATACTTGAAGATGGACCTGTTATTTCAGGTAGGGCTGTTTGCTGAGGGGTAAGAGAAGGATTTTCGTGCATTTTACCTCCAGGCTGAATTGTGTTTTCAAGCTCGCGTAATGCTTCGTGATCAGTGATCTCTGAGGAACCGAGACAAGCACTTACACTGCAAGCCGTGTGACAAAAGCTAGATATGGGTTCATCGTGTTCAAAAGCAGGATTAATCCTTACAGCATTTTCTGAATTGCAGCTGCTGAGAGCAGGCCTTCTACAATGCAGAACATTGTTTAGGTAAGATTTTAAATTGCAAAAGAAACAAAAGGAATATTTTGAAATTTCAAGAAAAAGATTGTGAGCAGCTTACTGCAAATTAGAGTTTCTTTTGCATTTTCTTCTCAACTTAATAATTAAAATGATGAAAAGAAAAGCAAGGCTTACTAAGCCAAGAACAAGAGGTTTAAAAGTGAAGGGTTGTGTGGGTTCTGGAGCAAATTTGGCACAGCGCTGTCCTTGGTAAAGTTGTTGTCTACGTACGGGGCATCTACAATAAGGAGAGGAAGACAAAAAATGAAAACAAAATCTGCCATTAATTATGAGCACATTATTTCCACTACAACTAGTTGCTATGTGTCTGCATGAAAATAATGTGATTGATAATAAGGGAAAGAAAATATTCTTACATTCATGAGAGTGAGTGTTAAAAAGACACTGATACATTTTTTGTCAATCCACAAATTTTAGGGAAATTGTGCATTTTAAACATCTCTGACAGGTTTCTAACCCCACAGGTGAAATTGAAATAACATTTGAGGTTTAGAACCTGAGAAGTTGAGGTGTGTTTTAAGGGAAGTCACCATCCCTGGAAGTGTTCAAGAAACAACTTGATGTGGCGCTCACTGCTATGGTTTAGTTGATGC
The DNA here is from genome assembly GCF_003031625.1 of Empidonax traillii. Classification (NCBI taxonomy): domain Eukaryota; kingdom Metazoa; phylum Chordata; class Aves; order Passeriformes; family Tyrannidae; genus Empidonax; species Empidonax traillii. The sequence continues at coordinate 20,597 of NW_020955541.1, read as the reverse complement.
AGTTGCGTTCATTCAAAGGTTGGACTTAATGATCTTGGAGGTTTTTTCCAACCTTAATGAATCTGTGATTCTGTAAATAGCTCCCTTTAAAGCAAGGGAGAAGATTGCCATATTTATGTGAGAACACAAGGTTTCTAGTTAGTGGAAAAACTAACATGTTGTTGAGTGAATTCACCCGCAAAACAAGGGCAAATAGTAGACTGTAATTTTCTCTCTCACTGTACGAGCTTGCACATGCTGTCAGGATTTGACCGGGGGTAAGTTTGTAACTTGCTATAATTCACTAAAATTTTTGCTCATTATTCTTAGTCCTTTTATAATTCCGCATGATGGTTTGGTTACTACTGTACATCAAGTCAGGGCTTTTCTAAAAGGAAAAAGTTTTATTTTTCTGAGTGCATCAGTCTTGGAGGAGTAGGCTGTACCCCTTGCTACCTAAGTAAAGTTTGAAGAGGACCTTTGAAGCTCACAGGACGATTTCTAGTACAAAATACTTCAGCTACCCTACTGTGACTCTGCAAGTCAGGAATTTGGCAGTAACTGTGGTGAATTCAATATAATCTTCTATTATTCTGTGATGGCCACTGAAGAAAATGGATTATGGCACTATTGTTGTTACAGTGAAATTATCATATGAATAATTTGCTTGATGGTCTTATTTTTTGACATTAATCCTAACTAAGCTAAAAGACCTATCATTAACCTAGTCAAGTCAACATAAAGAGAGAATAAACGTAAGAATTTTAACTTGTTTTTTGCCGATACACGTTGCTGGTCAGCTACTGTGTGGCTGTCGAATATACAGTTTCACATAATGCTCTGGATTGTCTCGTCTTAAAATGAGAAGAAACTTGATCCTTTAAAAAGAGAATTATTATGTTCAAGTACTCTGTATTGACTTAAGATAATTTTGTGTGAAAATTATTACAGAATATATTTGCAGTTAGGAGGAGCTGCTAATCTTTGTCTTTCCCAGAAAGCCCTGATAGCAGCCTCAACCTTAATGTACTTTATTGGGTGGTCTGGAATCAGAGTAGTCCTCATAGGTGTGTTTATATGAATATAGATTTCCTTTTTAGTACATCTTAGGAAAATGTAATTTCTTAAAATACTACTGTGTAATCAGTAGCCGAACCATGAATATGCTACTCCACTTTTCCCATATGTATTTGGAAATCTTAAAAGAATGCGTGGCTTTGTTTGAGTCATCTCTGCCAATGATGCTGAATTTCTAATAAATTTCCAAAAAAGTAACTTTTCTAAAAAGTAACTAGGTCTTGGTGTTCTGTGTGTCCTAACAGGCTGAAATGGATTTTACTGTGGTGAGACTATTTAGAAAGATACTGCAGTGTAACTTTAGGCATCTGAATGTTTTGAGATTTTGGCTTATTAGCCTAGTTTGTACTGTTGAAAAGTATATCCTCACCCCTACTTGATCATGTGATGGACCTTATAAGGAGGGTGTTAAGAGAATTCATGTTGATCACCATCTATTTACCTGCAGACAGCTCCTCTTCCTGGGACTAACTCACATTTCCCACCGTTGACACAAAGATGCGGCTCCAGCTCGCACAGGCTCCGGCAGGGCAGTCCGTCTTGACTGGTGTAACCGGGTTTACAAAGGCAGTCAGCCTCCTTTGTCCACTCATTCATTATGCATTCGGAAAACTTGTCACATGCCATGAATTTGCATGGGTCTGCCTGATCAGCTGTAAAAAGGACGGGTGAATCATTAATTGAAGCATTACCGCAAAGTGACTTGGCAGGCTTTGTGGCTATTTTTGTAGGGAAAACAATTCACATTTACTGGCCTTGACCTTTAGGCACGTTAATAGGAGGATGGAGTCTAGCATAAAAGGACACACATCCTTCTTCCTGTAGATGACACAGCAAGCATGCAAGTTTATATTGACTTCTGCATTTATTTACCCCATCACTGTTAAGCTGTCATTTTCATGTCACTGAAAAGGATTTTCACATGTGTATATTTTTATCCTGTTTTTACTGTAAGTGCTAGTTTTATACTCATGGATGCTGTGCTATAACCTTGCTTATGTGTGAGAAATAGTTTCAGCTGTGTCATGGGTTTGCTCTGGGCTAATTTTTTCTCACCCCCACACAATTGCTCTAAGTTGAGAGAAGGTTTATGCAGACAAAAGAGACCTGACATTTTTGGTGGAGAATGCAGGCAATGACTGCCCAGAGAGGCAGTGGCCGAATCAAACCATGACAAGCTGTAATGATCCTCAACACATAATTTAGGACAAGATAGAGGGAGGGAATTAGGTTATTGAATATTACACAGTACTAAGATCTGCAACCCAGAAATATTGTCATGGTCTAAAGAAAATATGTGCTTGCAGGCCTTGTTCTTTTTTTTATTTGTTTTGTTTTTTAAATATTAGTAAGGGATGCCTCTTGGAGATTAAGTGAAAAGGAGCCTGCTGATATTCATGGGAAAGCCTAAATCAGAGACAGCTTAAAGTCCTAACTCCAGCTGTAACACAAGTCTACTTTTCCTTTCTATTCTCTGCTTCTTACTAGAAATGCAAAAAAAAAAAAAAAAAAAAGACCCAGAAGGAGTAATTTTAACCCAGTGCTCAGCCCAACTTGTGCTGGTGGGGTGATGAAGAGGGGGTCTGCATCCGCCTGTCTTGTCTCCTGGAGCCTGTTTCCTGCATACTATGGGATAAAAACCCTTAGAAGGCAAAAGATGAGAAGCAGACCAGAGAATACAAATTCATACTTGCCAACAAACAGTTTTAGTAAGATATGTGGATCCAGAAAGAGAAAAAAAAAAGATGTAGAAAACTGGGAAAGGATAATTCAGAGAAGGAAGTGAGAGCAGGTATACAGGTATGAGCTGGGCTATGTAACCCTTAATAGTTACGTATTTTAAAAAGAAGATTTGGATACTGCACCTACTACTTGTAGGTACTAACTGGGATGAGAATTCTGCAACCACTTCATGTTCTGCACTAGATGCTCAGTAATAATAATTTTAATGAAAAATGAGCATTGAATTTTTTTAGTAGTACTGGAAATCTCAGACACACACTGGAATATGCTTCAGTGGTAGAAATGAATTCATCATAGATGTTCACTTTTAACCCCTCTTTAATTCTATGGCTAGTTCCTGTTTTGAATTTTAGAGTAGTCAGTTCTAGCATGTACAGTTTCCCCTTGCTATATACAATGCTCGTGTTGATTTGATATGTACTTTGCTCCTGGACTGTGAGTGTGTGTACATGTAAACTCTTAAAAACAAGCCGAGCTTGGCATGAGCACTTTGCTGGGTTAGAGGGTTATTTTCTTTGTCATAACATTTCATTTTCCTTAGTACATACCTGTCATGCTTTGTTATGCTTTGTGTTTTCAGTTTGTTTAAATTACAGAAATACCATGTGCAGGTGTTTTTAAAAGTTCTTCTTCATGGTATTATTTATGACCAATGTAGTCATCCTTTTGCATCTGCTGAATCTTGATCTATATTTTGGACTGTCAGTCCCCATCAGCCTTTGAATTTGATAGAACATTGTTACCACTAGATGGCTCTTACTTTCAAAATAAATAGGAATTTGCTTGTATTACCTCAGTTTACTAAACAGGTTTTGTGTGTGTGTGTTTCTTTGTTTTCTGAAATAAAAACACAGGGCTTTGAAATACCTGTATGGGAATATATTGGCTTTTTAAACACAAATTCTTCTATTTTGACATTTTACAACTGCTCAGAAGCCTAGAAAGAACAGCTCTCTCAGTAAATTCATAGTAATAGTTTGAAATACCACATCAGCAAAGCAGCCAATATGGATGAAAATTAAAGATTTTTAAATTTTTATGTGTTTGCATTTTAGGAACTTTTTAATTTTAATTTTTATTGAATGAAAATTTACTACTAAAGCAGGGAATGTGTAGTAGCCCAAAGTTAACTTTTTATCATTAATTAATATTTTTTCATCAAAACATCAGTTTATTATGACAATATCTGAAGGTTGGAATACTGTGATTTTGTTAACTTTCTTGACCATAAACTATCTGTGCTTTTAGTGGCCACAAGGAGATACATAAAATGAAAACTGGTTAGAAACTGCCTGCATGAATTGTAAATGGACTTTTCTTTTGGAATTGTCAGAGATCTGCACATAAAGAGACAGCTTAACCAAAATGTCTAAAGGCATATGCATACTCAGATACTGATATCATTTTTCTCCGTGACAGTGAAATTAAATTCAGCCCTGAAATGGTTACCTGAACCTGAAGGTAGATTCAGGTTCAATTTTTATAAAGCAATATAGTTTTTGAAAACATTAACCTTCTGATATAACAATAGTGTCCAGATGTGTGCTTACTGACTCTCTACTAGAGACTTATCTGAAAGCTATTAAATTAAGAGGGATTCTGGAATTACAGATCTATGGAGTGTTACATATAGTCATGCTCTGATTAGTGAGTATCTGTAGAAACCAATTATTTATAGAATTTTTCTCCCTCTGTCGTTAACTCTTTAGCCCTTTAAAAAAGGTTTAATGATGCTCTAAGCTATGATTTGCTTAAAATTTTGCAATAATAATTAGAAATTATGTTTATATACTCAGGTGCAAGATTTGCATGTCATGCCTGTAAAATGCACACGAGCATTTCTTATACCTGTGTTCACCCAGCCCTTTATTCTAGAGAGTCACTATATTTGGCTCTGAAAAGCAGTCAGTGAACATGCACAGACCAACAGCTCCACCCAGCTTTTCATTATAATATGAAAATATGTCTGCAGATAATTTGCAACATCTTGGTTTTTCTTATAATTCCAAATGACTGGGAGGCTGTTGATAATATGGTTATTTCTGAAACAGTCATACTTCTGGAGCTGTAACAATCTGAAAAAGATTATCTGCTTGGTTCTGACTTAGCACATACATTAGTAATACAAACTTACCTGGCTCAATATCCAAGGAATAGCTGTCAATCTCCAAATTGAGGTGTTGGGCTGCAGCATCACAGAAGTCTTCCAAAACACAGTGTACTGCTTCTGTGATATTGTATGGCACTGTCCTGGCAAACTTCATTTTGCTGTTCACAATCACACTTCCATTCCTGAAGTTAAGTATTTCCAAGTGCTTAAAACCTGTAAGGTTGGATTGAAGGTATGGAAGTAGCTGCAAAACAGAAATTTGCCTTTATTTTAACTTCCTGTCAGTGTCTACCTGCTGTGAATTGCTCTTATAGTCACTTTCCATTATCAAGTACACACATCACACACTTATTTCCCTGAATTTAATACAATTGTTGAACTCCACGAACAAATTAACTTCTCCACTTAGCACTATCTTCTTCTGGATTTCTGCATCTTTCTCAATAATAGATTGAGATAGATGGGCAGCAATTTCCCCTGTAATGAAATGCATAGCAGCTGGGGAGTTTATTCATCTGGAAGAGAAAAAAATTACCTCACTCAAAAGCCAACTTTAATTATTTTCAAACATTGAATCCAGGCAGGTTGGGGCATAGCATAATAGGCATGTTACTGAGCTGCCCTGCTGCCCTGTTGTACCGTAGAGAAAATCCATACCTAATCATAGTCTCCCTGCTAAGCTATGATATATTTTTAAAGGCCTATTTTTAAAATCCAGCAAGCAGACACAAGCCTTAGATGTAATCAGCACTGCTATACTGTTGATGTGAATGTAAGAAAAAACCAAATAAATTACAGGTCAGGCATATGTCTGAAGTCTCTTGAACAAGTAAAAACTTTCATCACTGGTTTCATAAATTCTGTCTCCATACTGTGTGAGGTTTATGGATCCTTTAAAAATGGAGCTTTTATCAGACCGACCATAGTAGGGTCTGATATTGTTAAAATACTGTGCAATTTGATGTATTCCTTTCAACCGCACCCAACTGCCACAAATGTTGTTCAAGTTGATTTTCACCCACCAATTGCATGAACTGTTGTTCTAGTGCTTTGTATTCTGTCGAACTCCTATTGAAGAGGTCATCAGAAAAGTGCATGTTGGTTACCCTCAGGCTGAAGAAAACCACTAGCTCTTTGCCTTTGCCTGCAGTTGTCATGGAGCTGGTAGTTACATACTTCAGCGTAGGAGCTGGGGTGGTTTCTGCAGGCTTAGTTGTCAGCACTGGGATGTAACCGCTGCCGTGCTCCCCTTCATCCAGAGCTGCTGTGCTCAGCCCACCGATCTGATCCAATTCAGCAGCGATATCCTGCACTCCCAGCCCGGTGCCATCGGGAGGAGCGCTCCCAGGGGTAGGCGCTGAGGAATCTGGTAACTCGAGGGACTGTTCGATGATCTCAGAGGGGCTGTAGGATGGGCTGGTTGCTGCAGGTAGTGGTGCTGTTTGGTCTGATGAAAGCACATCTGTAATAACGCCTTCAGGCTGCATGGTAGAGAGATCACTTGGACCGATAAAGAAAGGCAACGTTTCATCAGTGCTGGCTGTAACAAAAACATCATCGCCTGATGATTCTGGTTCTTCCATGATCTTAATTGCTGCAGAAAAACAGGGTAGAAACAAACAGCCGTGTTGAAAAGCAAGCATAAAAAACATTGAGCGTGGAAAAAAAAAACTTATATAGTATTTCCACAGAAACATTTTTTAAAAAACAAGCTTTAGTACTATCTAAACATGAAAATGTTCCGTCACCAAGGAGTTACTGGAAAAAAAGATGTCATACACATGTTTGAGTGATGTGATTTCTGGGGGTTCTGTGTTTAATAGTTACCCTTGGTAAGTATTTCCTGGGCCTCTAAAGCACATCCTTGTTCTGAAAGCATATAATCACACTGTCAGTTTATATTGTCTGAAAGAGTAGATCGCAGCTTTGCAATGTCTGCTCGGATCACTTGTATGCTGGAGCCATTCTGTTCCCCTCTGTGAGAAGTTAAAGCTATTACTTGCCAGTAATCATAAATTGTGGTTACAAAAAATAGTACAGCCCCCTCAGATGAAAGCTGCGTTGTTTTACCCAGCAGCACCACTTGAAACAATTAAAAACTTAAGAAATCATCTGCTGCACCTGAAGCAGAAATTTTATGAGGTCCCCATCGGGGCTTGGCGCGGATCTAGGATATGTGATAGCTGTAGTTGAAATCCAAATCTGAAGTGTCATAAATACAACTCTGAATTCGGTTTGCCTGACCACAAGGCTTTCACAGGAAATGATGGCCTCCAAGCAACTGATATCTACTTTGTCCTTTTCCAGGGACATGCCACTCTCTGCATGGAAGTTTTACCAGCCCCTTGCAGGCAAAATCACTTATCAGCTGTTAGGAAAGAAGTTTTTCTCCAGTTGACGAACTTTTCCATTCCCTACACACCACTTTCCTCCCAGTGGCCAATAAAAATATGAAAGGAGAGCAAACTTTTGCATTGGGAATATCCTTGACTGAAGGAGGTGGCAACTGTCCTGGCCAGGGCAAAGGAGTTGCCCATGGATGTTCTTTGTACCCCTTTTTGTTTCCATGCTTCGAAATTAATTCCCTAATATTTCATTAAGGACTTGAGATGCTTTTCTCTTGTGATATCCTCATGCTTCTTGTGTGATCAAGGATACAGACAGATTAGAAGGGCAAAGCCTAGTGATGTTCTCTGTTTACAAAGCTCTTGCTATTACTTGCTACGCTGATAAGGAGTCACTTATCAGTTAAGAGACCTCAGAACAGCTTTCTTAGCATTAGTGCGTGGGGCATTAATGCAGGATGATCTACTGATGGGATGAGCCGGCAGCTCCACAGACCAACCTTCTCTGAGCATGAAGGCATACACTTGAGGACGTGATTCTGATGACATTTGTTAGGCAGATTGTATTTTGGAAAGATAACTGCAGGAGAAAGAAGTACTGAAATTGCTTTAAAATTGCAGCAGGTTTGAAGTAAAATAACCATCTATATATGTTGCACATTTGGCATACAGCTGTGTGTATATATACATACATACGGTCTATACATAAACTAGGTCTTCTGGCATCCTCTTATTGCAAGCAAAGTAACTTAAAAGGCCTTGAGGGCATACCAAGATGATCTCTGTGCATGTATCAGCTGTTTTCATAAGCTGCCAATTCTTATCAGTCACTGTGTCTCCAGCTGAGAGAGACAGATGGTGACTGACCACAGAGGTCATGTCAGCCCCTTGCAGTGTGAAAATGAATGGGCTCACCTAAAAAGCTGCTGAGCATTTACTGTAGCACAGCACCAGTCCCAAACCCAGGGATAGCTGACTTGTTCTGTTGGATGTGCTTTGTCTAACTGGTGTCATGTTACTGCTGGGACTTGCCTACATGAGCAATATGTTAAAATCAACAGTAAAATGACTTGCAGCTGGTTTTACTAAGCTTTTCATCTGTCTACACGAGATTTTGATAAAATTCAATCCTAAGAAGTTAAAAACCGTGGGCAAAGCAAAGACGACCTAGACATTTCATAGAGTCATAGATTGGTTTGAGTTGGAAGGGATCTTAAAAGATGACCTAGTTTTGATGGGACAGTTTCCACTACACCAGCTTGCTCAGAACACCATCTAGCCTGGTCTTGATCAGTCCCAGAGATGAAGCATCTGTAACTTCTCTGGGCAACATGTTCTAGTGCCTCACCACCCTCACTGTAAAGAATTTCTTCCTAATATTTAATCTAAATCCAAACTTCTTCAGTTTAAGACATTTCCCCTTGTCTTATCAATACATGCCCTTGTAAAAGATCCCTCTCCAACTTTCTTGTAGGCCCCCTTTATGTACGGGAAGGCTCCTATAAGGTCTTTCTGGAGCCTTCTCTTCTCTAGACTGAACAACCCCAGCTCTCTCAGCCTGTCTTCATAAGAGAGATGCTCCTGCCCTGTGAGCATCCTCATGGCCCTCCTCTGGACCAGTTCCAGCAGGTCCACATCCTTCTTATATTGGGGAGGCCCAGAGCTGAACGCAGAACTCGGGGGGCAGTGTCACAAGAGTAGAATTCAGAGGAGAATCATCTCCTTTGACCTGCTGGTCACTTAAAAAAACAAAACAAAACAAAAAAACTCACAAAACCCCTTTGCAATTTAAATGTTGCTTTTAAATATAACATCAATACATATATATTGGTTTTCAGACTATATATAAGGAAGACTTCTTTTATGATGAAGGTGGTGAAACACTGGAACACATTGCCCAGAGAAGTGGTGGATGCTGCATTCCTAGAAACACTGAAGGTCAGGTTGGATGGGGCTGTGAGGAAAATGATCTACTTGAAGACATCCCTGCTTATTGTAAAGGGGTTGGACTAGAGTGCCTTTAAAGGTCCCCTCCAGTCCAAAGTCTTCTATGAATTTTAAATGCATATATATATATATATATATATATATATATAATTCTGCAATGGAACATAAAATACACTTAAATTGTTCAACATAAAGCAATTATTTGTAAAACTTCACCAGTTTGCCTTGTAGATGAGATTTTTTTACAGCAGAAGGCAATTATTAAATGACACCTCTAGAAGTAAAAGCTCTGAAGATTTAGACAATCTCAGCATATTTAATTTCAACATAAAATTTGGTCTACAACACTATCATTCAGGTGTAGGAAACCCACAGGGAACACAAAATAAGTTGCTGAATTCAAATATTCCCCCAGAATAACCATACTGAGGGTTAAACAATGTCATGGAATTAAAAACTGTTGTCAGGCAATAAAACCCACAACTCTAACTCTCAGCCACCACTTATCCTCCTACAAAGATGTTCACTAAACTCTCTAGATATTTTTTTTGTATCACATGGACAAGGCAGGACAGTATTGTACTTAGAGTTTTATATTTAAATTAAAACTGCTGTTGGCAAAGATGTGTAAGCACTAAATTAAGAGGCCATTTCCTGGGCCCATGTTATATTAAATCTTTGTAAAAGAGTGCAGCATGCAGACGTTGATTCCCTGCTGAGGGAGAAAAATACATAGTTTTGACTTATCAGAAAAAAATCAACTGCAATTTCAACAACTTAACTTTAGGTATCTAATTAGTTGGTCTTTTTTTTTTTTTTTTTTAATGAGGACAACACTTCTAATTGACCATGAATAAGGAGTTATTGTTTGGGAAAGGTCAAATTGTCATGAGACATTTTTCTAGAGGGTTTGCATTAATAAGCAGGCCCAGAAGCCTGTACATTAGGAGGTCCTGGCATTTCTTTTCATCCATGAGCTTAATAAGCACTGACATTTCCTATTGGCAGTAGACAAATTTTCCAAGTCCACTGATGGGTATTGTGCACATGTTCTGTATATGAAAGTTACAGTATTACAATGTATGTGTATTTATTTGTATACTTGCTGGCTGCTGAAAATAACTAATGAAGGAAAACGTGTGCAGTTAAGAGACTGGTCCATAATGTGGAGTAAGAATCACCTTATGTGCAGCTCCACTGATATCAATACCAGATGGATAAACAGCAAGTAGCTGCAAATTTACATATTTTGTTGATGCCTCAAATGCCACCAAATCCCTGGATACAGGACTGTTGTGTGTAAAGTGATGAATTTATGTTTAAGGCCTTTAATTTTTAACTAGAGCACAAGAAAAATGAGGATTAGAAGAATTAGGAGAAGAGGATCATTAACTAATGTGTCACAACAAGTGTCTTGCAGTAAATAATTACTGATTATGTTTCTTTTTAATTGTAAAGGCAAGCCAGAAGAGCCAGAATGATCTATGGCTGTCATTCTGACTGTCTGTATGAATTCTGCAGAAGCCAGGCTCAGTGTCCGGTGAAACCAAAAGAACTTCTTCTCCACTGACTCCAGTGAACCTCAGTTCACTGGGAGTGAATCCCATCTCTTCTCCATCTTCAGTCCCAAAAAAATCTTGTCTCTCTTAACCCTTTTTCTTTAGCATCCATGCCAAAACTTTTTGAGTAGTCTAATTTTTCACAGAACAGCCTGAGGGCTTCATCTCCAGCTCTAGTACTATGTAGTATTCTGTATAACTTACAGAGAAGCCTTCAGTTTATTCTGAAAATGTTCATACCTCTCACCTCTGCTGCATTTTCAATGTTCTTGGCACCAAAGATGCAAATAAATGCCATTCTCACATGATGTCCCAAGAGGAGTATTTTCTATCCTAATAAAATACTACTTAGTAGTATTTTACTACTTA
>NW_020955541.1:2085-9116 GCF_003031625.1 Empidonax traillii | reverse complement strand
TCTGTATAACTTACAGAGAAGCCTTCAGTTTATTCTGAAAATGTTCATACCTCTCACCTCTGCTGCATTTTCAATGTTCTTGGCACCAAAGATGCAAATAAATGCCATTCTCACATGATGTCCCAAGAGGAGTATTTTCTATCCTAATAAAATACTACTTAGTAGTATTTTACTACTTAGTAATGATAATCTTCTCTCATTTTTCTCAGAGCCATTCAGTCCTACCTGACACTCTGAAGACATTAAGGGTAACATAAAATCAAAACCTGAAAAGCTAAAACACTACAGAATTCAGGGCGTTGACCAACTATAGCTTACTTATCTTGTCTGTGTTCATTATGATTTAATCTTTCAAGAGTGTTACTTTAGCTGTCCTTAACACACACTGACTTCAAGGCCAACATTTTATTTGGTACCAACTGGACAACCCTGTTTTGCTGACTTTCCTGCTTTGCTGAGTAATTTGTCTAGGGCAACGGACTCTGTGTTTGATTTGGGATGTTTGCTCACAAACAGAGTTATAACATGAGATCTTTACCCTGATTTCTTTTTTTGGGGGGTCAGTAGTATTGCTTACTTCTGCAATGACTGAAGAAATAAAAAGCACTCTTCACTTTTTCCTCAAAGATGCATAAAGGTTTAGAGCAAACCATTAAGAACAAAGCCAAGCCCTGACTACTTTCACTGCTCTGCAACTTTTCCCTCATTGCAGTGAATTCTCTCCTAGAGCAGCAGAATGATGCAGTTCACAACAGTCTGACTGTTCATAAACTTTTCACTGATGCAAGTTAACTGGTCTTACTCAACTCACACAAAGTTTTCAGTACAGAGAAAGAATTCCCGTTATAGAATGTCTTGAGGGTTAATATTTTGATTGATCAATCTCTCCTTGGGAAATGGAAGCTCCCTTAACCACATCTGCCTTTAACAATTTCGTGTTTGGTCACTGTACCTGTAAGAGCCCTCTGAAATATTGATTTCTTGTGGTATTACAACTTCATTCTTTCTTTGATTACCATTTTCTGATGCACTGGCCATTGCATGGATGAAAAATAGTAATTCAGCTTGCCATTTGCTGTTTGATTAGGAATTTCAATTACAGTTTTCTGAATAAGCCTATTTCTTTAAAGATTTGAAGTCATGCAATAAATACATTTATTACAATTTTCTGAATTTTTCAACTTCAAGCTAATCATTTAGGTACAAGCATAAATACAATAAATATACAATTAATTCACAGAATATTCTGAGTTGGAAGGGACCCCCAAGGATCATCAAGTCCAACTCATAAGTAAATGGCCCCTACTGGGATCAAACCCACATCCTTGGCATTTTTAGCACTGTGCTCTAATCAACTGAGCTAATTGGGCAAGCTTGCTTTATAGACCTGTGTCAAATTCATATGCTGAGAGATGTGATTGTTAAACCTTAACAACTGCTTTTGGCATTCTCATGTTCGGCAGCTTGGGAGGATTAAGCATTTCAGAAACATAAAAGTACATTAAACAATACAGGAATAGCTGGTGTTTTTGAAGCATCCCCAGAGCTCTGAGTAGCAGTGTCTGACTTCATTTTGCACAGAAACTATGCAGTGGTTGTGTCTGTGGAAAAGAGACTGGAGGGCGGTCAATCTGTTAAACACAGCTCTGAACCATCATCCCACTGCAATCTCTCTACTGACTTCAACAGATGCTGCACCTCGTTATGGTGACTGTTCTACCTCTCTAAGTTAAGACTCCAAAAAGATGCAGAAACACCCATTTACTTCAGCACCCTTCTGTCTACAGCAGAAGAAAAGTCAGCATTTCCATATTAATTGCTCCAGACAGTTAACACTATTCATATTTGCAATAAAGATATAAAGGTGGATGTTGAGACAGCAGTCCAGTGTTTTATAATACTATACAGACAGGTGAAGTATAATCAGGTCAGGTATAATCAGATACTTTGTATGGACAGTAGGTCAGTGGTAGGTTATTTCCATAACATGACAAGTCACTTTTACCATTTACAGAACCTTTACCTCATCTGCCAGATAAAATGACATATGAGTGCTCAAGCACTCTAAAAGTCAGTTTTCTGAGTAAAATCCTTGCTAAAAAAATTATTTGACTGAGATCAAAATGCTCCTGTGAAGTGAGGGGATTAATAAGTACATTTACAATGGAAATGTTAAAAATGCCATTCTTTATAATATTATTTATTGTAAGCTATTTTGTATTGAAGTTATTCACTATTTTCTACCACAGTAAAATCATATTTAAATATATCTTAAACGAGCAAGGCACCATGCTAATTTTGAAAGTTGGGAGTTAATTGGTATTTACATCAATGAATTAAATAGAGAAAAAAAAAAAAAAAAGGAGCAGCAGTTAATTTGCAAATACAAATACACTTCCACAAAGGAATAGAATCAAAACTGAATAAAAAACATCTCAATTAAAACCACAGCTTTAGGAGGATTAACAGCTCTTGTTCCCATTGTTGAATGTTCTCAATTAAATTTGAAAATTTCTTTCAGGAGTTTAAAATAATGACATCTATGTGAAAACAGTTGAGGTCTTTACAAACACCTGAAAACATAAAGAACCATCCATCTAAATGTTGCAAACACTCCTGTATGCCACTGTAATGATTTTGAAGCACCTGAAATGGAAGACCTGGAATACTATTTTTGATTTATTTTACTTTAGAATGTTTGGAAACAAAGTCTGACAGGTTATAATACTTATCCTTCAGAATTGAAATTACTCTCCCTATTCCTGCCCATTTTCTCTATTTTTCTCAGTGGTGTAATAGGAAAAAGACAGAGGAAATTTTTGTAGATGATGAGACCATCAGGCAGTTTTGTGGAATTGAAGTTTATTAGTTTGCAAAATGGTAAAAACAAAATAGAAATCACATGGGATAAATTCAGGTAATGTGTTGACCAAGGGCCTGAAACAGAAAAGAAAAACATGAAATTAGAAAGTTAAAACTGGTGACTCTCTTAAAATGTCATCATCAGAGAAACACTTTAGGACTTGCCAAGAAAAATGAAAACACTTAATATGCTTCCCCCCCCCCCATACTATATAGTCACTTTTATGTGAAAAATATTCATGGAATGAAAGTCACAGAATGAGGAGTATTTTGTTCTAAATTTTGCCTTGGATGTAGATGGTCTGATTTTTCTCATAGTTTTGAAATGGAGCAAATGACTCTCTGAGAGAGAGATAGAAGGAGACATTTAACTGGGAAGATCCTGCTGTTTTTACTCTATGTTGTGCTGTGAGAATACATTTCAGTGATATGGATAATGACTTTGGGCCAGATGCCATAGCACTGATTTGGCTTCTTAAATCCACCCATCGTGCTTGGATTCTGAATGTGAGCAGCTCATACCAGCCAGAGACCTGCTGTCAGGGAGGAGGAAGTTTGAATGGTAAAACCAGCAATAACTACACAGTGCAGTAAAATGGATCCATACAGCCATTTGCTGTATATTTGCTTTGAAATTCCTTTAGAAACCTTCTTTGGTATGAAGACGTTATACAGAATGAAAGGGGAACTTCTGCCGCCTTCTAATTTACACCTGACAGGATATCATTGCTTGAGGTTGTGTTTAGTCCTTTCCTCTACAGAACTCTCTATAGAAAGTTGCATTGAGAAAGGAATGTTGAGAACTTTTTGGAAAAAATGCATGTTATCTTTAACTAGAAATCAGAACTAACTTTTTTTTTTTTTCTTTCTTTTTTTAATTGCAATGTGCAAGTCATGACACTCCTGGCAGGAGTTTAGATACTAGATTTTCATAAACAATTGAAAAAATTGGAAACAATGCACCTCTGCCTGGGGAAGAGACTGAATAGCATGAGTGAACAAGTGGCAGAGCACTGAGATATATCTTCCTGCTGTCTATGTGGGTGCAGAAAGAGGTGTTACATTTTTTCATTATACATTTTGGCTCAGAAGATTGGCAGCTGGATAAGCAAATTTTCTTTGCAAAAATAGAATTTGTTTTCTGCACTTCACACAGTTCAATGAGTCATTGGAATTGGAATTACCAATTGCATACAAACAAAATTATCACCTGTTTTAGTTAAGGTGCATTTATATTGTGTATTTGAGGGGTCATGAACAAGAAATAATACTTGAAGGAAGCAAAGCTTAACCTTAAAGTAAAACTGAACTGAAGCAGTTATGTAGCTTAATAATTTAAACAAGTCATGTGTTAAATTGGAGAAATAGATAGTGCTCTCTTTCTCTCATACCTTTTCATTTGGGTTAGTCATTTCATTTTAGCATTTTTAAGTATGTTTTGAAGACGTGATGTAGGCTTTGTTCTATTCAGATTGCTCCTGCTGTTCCCGGCACAGAGGCAGCTAGGCAGCAACCTATCATAAAATTCTGACCAGACGCTAATAACTTAGTCTAATATGTTTAGTATTCTTCAAGATAGTTGCAATTCCCTGAATATGCAATTTTAACTTCTCAAAACAGTCAACATACTATGAACTTTTCCTTAAATGTGACATGTACTAATATGGGCTTGCTGAAACTCCTGCATATTCAGTCACATCTTCAGTTCATAGACAACTTTCAGACTAATTAATATCATATACAGGGCTTGAGAAAATGACGCAACTAAACCTACCTGTTCACTTCTCCAAACATCAGACAACTGGCACCTTCTCGAAAATCGTTCTTTGCACTTCTGAAGCAGCAAGCGACAAGGGAAAGGGCACAGGGAGAAGCTGATGGGGGATAATGTCAACAAAATTCTGTCAGTTTATGGTCAAGAAAAACATATAAAAACCAGCAAAACATGCAAGGAAATTAAGAGTTCTTACCCTCTATAACCATTGGTGTGAAAGAAATGATGAGCGTTCCTGACACAAAGAATGGGTGAATTCCAATCCTGGGAACATCTGGAGAGGTTCTTGCAAGAAGCGATGGGGTTTTCTTTTCTGTGACAACGCTGGTTATGCCAAATAGAAAGTTATGCTAAGCAAAGACAGTGCTTAAGCAGCTGAGGATGAACCAGATGCAGAAAGAATCCCCAAACATGAAGAAAACTGAATTTTTCTAAAGATTACTTGGAAATAGCAGTAAGTGAAGAGCGCACCACTGAATTAACTGTTGGGTAGGAGGAAAATATTAAAGAGGAACATCACAACAAGTTTGTGTGAACATGAGTGCAACTAAGGCAAATAATAAAGCTTTTTATTAGTTACACATACAGAAATGTGACCATCATCTACTCCTCATAAATGTGTTTTTCCTCACAGAAAAAAAACCCTGTGATATGCCCTTCAGAGTCTTCATCTCTCAGAGTCTTTCTTGAGAGCTTGAGGATGACCCAGGTTGGGGAGACTGAGATACAGTACAACTGAATAGCTGAACTATTTTACTGCTATCTTTATTTTGTCCTACACTTCTGGAATAACTTCTCCAGAAATAATGTCTCCTCCATGATGGTCATGATGATTTTAGGATAGCCATTTACCTGGATTGTACAATTCATTAGTAGCTACAATTAAATACAAATTAAAGTTCTTCTTACTATTTAGGAAGCCAAAATATATCATTATTGTTGCTGCAGACATTATGAACTCTTTTATCTGTTTATATATTTGTTTACATTTTTTTACTGCTGAAATTTGCTTGGGTTTTGAAGTAACAGTCAGCCTAATACATTACACGAGGCTGCCTTTCTGAATTGTCCTACTGGTTTAGACAGAGTTACAGGAAGACTGCAAAGAAAGGAAGAAATTAATCAGAGAAGATATATTGATGAGCTTTAACTCCAGAGGGGAAAAAATGTGAAGAAAGAAGAATGCTAGATAACAGTGAATAGGTATCAGTTCTGACAGTAGGAAAAGAAGCTTTGTTTTGGCCTGATAATAAATGAAAAATAGAAATAGCTGAGATTTTAGAGGTATGAGTGCAAAGAAAAACCCTTTGAAAAGTTAAATGTTTAAACCACATCATCTGATGCAGGTGTTTCAGAACTTTTCATTAAGAAGTCTGGGAATTTTTGTCATGGTTTTCTTTTAATTCTATTGTGAAATCTCAGAACAGTAGGCTTACTCAAAAGACAGCTTGCCATCTTCCTTGTAGTTCTGGGCTGCTCCAAGGGGTGGAGTGACTGCCATGACCATTTGGCCAGCATGGCTGTCTAATCCTCACTCACCTGCTCTCTACTGCCCATGGACATCATCACTGTGCAGAATCAGCACAGTACTGTCTAAAGGAAGCCTCACACATGCTCCTGGATCATTCCTCCCACTAGCAGCCCAAGTCTGACAAATCCCATCCTACATGGCTTAAAAAGACACCTCTCGTTAGGTGAAGAGTCTCGTTGACTCTTCATCCCTCACCTGTTTTTGCTCTCCTTTCTCTAGATGTTGTATGGAAAAAGAACTTTGTGTATATTTGTGTGTGTGAGGCTGAGTCTGATTATCTTTTTGGGAGGTGTGAAGGAATTTTTTTCACTGCTTTGTTTTGCTGCCTCAGGTAGGCACAGTTAAAGTAGTTGGTGTATGTTGTAGACATTCAAGATTCAGAATTCTGTAGCAATGTCCAGCCTGTACCTGCACACATGTGATAACCAGTGCAATGAAGTCCATCCATGAAAAAGAGCTGATGCCTAAAACAGTCTCAGACTACAGTATTTTTGGTAGTCAGCTCTTCTTTTCAAGGTAAAGAAGAGTGAATTTAAAGTTTTCAACATGTGATGAAGAAAAATTTACTCCATCTTCTGGACAGTAAAGTGGGGAAATGGCTGGAAATTAATGCTCTAGAATTTCAGGCAACTATTTAGAGCCTAACTCTCTGTTCCAACTCATACAGCACTGTCAGAGTAGTTCCTGCTATTTCACTATTTCACTATTTCACACAAGTAATAGTTAAAAGGTTTTTTTTGTTTGTTTGTTTGGTTTTGTTTTTTTTTTTTTTTTTTTTTTTTTTTTTTTTTTTTTTTTTTTTTTTTTTTTTTTTTTTTTTTTTTTTTTTTTTTTTTTTTTTTTTTTTTTTTTTTTTTTTTTTTT
>NW_020955541.1:0-1742 GCF_003031625.1 Empidonax traillii | reverse complement strand
TTTTTTTTTGTTTTTTTTTAATATTACTAAGAAATTCAGCTATGAAATGCAGCCAGGAACAATGTGTGAAAAATTCTGTGCCTAGCTAATTCTGCTTGCCATATGAAAATTAATAACACCAATATTGCTGACTTTAATAAAACCTGAATTTCCAGATCACATTCTATCATTTCTTATGAAATATGCAGTATATAGGGAAACAAACAAACAAACAAACAAAAAACCCAGGAAATGCTGTACACAGGACTGCTAGAATTGAGAAGAGCTTTAAAAAGAGAAAAAGTTCCAAAGAGTACACATTTTAAACCTCAATAGGTCTCCTGACTGTTAAGCATGCAGCATGTTTTGTGTACTATAAGCTTTAAAAAAATATATAATAACTACAGTTTTGAGACATTGCTAACACAGCATCCATTCTTTTTAGACAAGGACAATTATTTTCCCTCTGCTACTCAGCTGCAGAAATAAAGGTGGAATTCCTATACTCAAGTGTTTTTTTAGGCATAAGTTGTGTAAGGTAGTATGCCTTGTTGTGGGAGGATTTTTTTTTTACATCTCTCTTTCACAGTTCTCTTTTGCAGATTGACATGTTCCAACCTATATATGCAACAAGCAATTTCTTAGTGTTTAAAGGATCAGCACAGGTGAGTTATATACCCTCTGCTTTTTCTCTTCAGTCATTTGGAACTGATAGGAAACCAGGTTTTTCAGCTATTTAGCCAATTGGGAAATAGATATGTGGCTTTATGTGTTTTTTATGACATCAAGTCCCTAACGCAATGAGTGAATAGAATGAAAAATGCATGACTTTCTCTGCCCTGCAAATGTAATGCTTTTCCATGGTTATAATGAATGCTATTTGAATGTATGCTGTGCTTTTATCAGTAGCACTGCAAGACTTCTCAGCATGAATTTGAAAATAGTTGCGTTTAATGATTTTCATCATAAACTTTATTTTCAGGAACATTTGACAACTGATTCTTGTAAGAAGTGATTTCCTAATCTTTAACTCACTCTGCTAATCATAAAGTATTTGCTTTCCTCTCACTTCAATAACTCCGAGTAAAAAGGGCAAGATGATAGAATGGGAAGTTCTTAGCCAGTGCACAAACTACCACGAAACAACGTGACCAGAGAATGTTATGCTCTTCCAAGTTCAGAGCTCATTATTGCATGTTCCCAAGTGGCAGTTTTTACATCCTTTATTCTTTAAAATGCTGATCTTGTTATTTGCTGGATCCAGACAAACAATATTATAGACGATCTGGTACATGGGCATTCCCCACTCTCACATTTCTGCCATGCAGGCCCACTGCAAAAGGATGTTATCGACATACAGTGGGGGTGTTTCCAATCAGCTATGAAAACAGTGTTTGCCTTACAGAGTGTGGCTGGGCAGCAGGGGCACAGGTCCCTTCTTGCTGTATCTGGGCATGCTGGGTCAGGAAGAACATCTTCAAAGTGGGAGGAGGGTTCATTACGCTCACTTCCAGAGACATCTGGAGTGCGGGGAGGGACGTGAAAGGCCAAGGACTGAGGAAGCGCAGGGCTCGTTGAACAGGGACAGCATAGAGCCTTCTAAGGGAACAGCAAACTCTCCTGCAGCAGAGACCAAATGTGCCACCTTTGAGCATGACATTCTTGGGGATCCAGAAACGCAAGCGTGTTGTGTGAGCTGATGCATATTTGGGAATTTTGCCCTGAATTTGTCTTTAGTTCATTTTTCTCTGCAGATTTTTTTT